>NC_031498.1:2316042-2425171 GCF_000237925.1 Schistosoma mansoni | reverse complement strand
TACGTGTGTCCCTGAGTTAGTAGTATATGCAGGTGTAGACCACTCGAGAGAGAGTTAAATTAAATAATCTGTAAGCAAAACTTGTAGAGAACAATATGGCGGCCGAATTCTATATCTTCATAAGTCAGCTATCTGTAAAAGATGCGGATGAGCAAACGTTTATGGTATTATGAATATTTCTTGAGTCTTTTTCATGCTTAAGGTGTCTTTTGCACTTTTGTTTGAACAATAGAATGAATTAGGTAAATCTAATTGATACTATGGATTATAACAGTTTAATACTCACTAATACAGTGATTTATTATATTACTCTATGACTTGTGTTCATTAACACGATTATTGTATACGGTAACGAACTGATGTATACGTAGTGTCGGTTGCTACGTCAAGCCCTCACAGTTTTTTCTGGCCTCCGGACAAACCAATTTATTCATTCTTTATGAGTCACATTTTGACCTTGTCAATTATTCGCTTATCAACCTTGACTGTTCTTATGTAAGCGTATGTGTGCATTTCGTATCTTACATATCACATATGTATGACTTATTTTTGTGTGACTATAAATATCGATTCACGGTTGGTTAAATCGAGTTGGCTCTTACACCTTCTTCACTGTGTGGCATTTCACTTCATCTCTATTATGGGCTTCCTGCACTCGTTCCTGCGATGCGGTCCAATCATGAGTTACAAAATTACATATTCAAAATCCATTCTCGTATTCGACTTATTTAATTCCATTATTGACCAACGCGATTTAAGTCGACGATTATATACGAGGATAGCCAGGATGTATGCTTTGACAGCAATCATTAGGTAACGACCATTTATCCGATCTAACTGGAGTCAGATATAGGGCCACTAACTATATATAACATTATCACACACAATCATTCACTAATCAAAACACCTGAAAGACTAGTCAATTACCTCGTATTGTTCTACAAGATTCTAAACTAGAAGTACTAGACTATAACATATACATAATAAATAATATACACACTAATCTTTACAGAAACTAGACATCTATGTTACAAAGCTGAGTAACAAAGTGATGACAAATTTACAAGAACTTGTAAATGGTGAAAGATTTATTAACAGTTAATGAGTCCAGTAAAAAACTTATAAATAATACAATATAAAAGTATCATAAACTTCATGTTTAATGAATAGGAACTAGAAATACATATTTATACTGATTTGCCAGAGAATAACTTCCAAAGTTTCATATTTTCACTAATTCAGTCTATCCTATCAGCTTACTTATTACATATGAACTAAACAAAACAATTCCTTGTTAAAATATAAAATGAAACTAGAAACGAAATAGTCCACTATAAAGTGTCTATATTATGTAGATAAGTACTTATCTAAGAAACAGTCAATTCAGTTAAATAGGAATAATGTAATTGTAAAATCTCAATGAATGAATTTCAAGTAAATTCAACGTTTCGTCTGGCAATTTGATCCAAGCTTTTTCACGGAAATATAATCAAAAATCAAAAGATTGTATTTACTTGAAAAAGCTTGGACCAGATTGCCAGGCGGAACATTGGATTTACTTGAAATTCATTCGCTGAGATTTTACAAATATATTATTCCTAATAAATGTCTTACATCAACTCGGTGCCCAAATACTGGTGAAACTATTCGCTCTAATTTAAACGAAAGTTCTTATTAAACCAATTAAGTTATTGAAAAGTAATGAATGTAACGGTTATCAAATTCTAATTCAAACAACTTATACCATATTTCAATCATTTACAAAACATTCTAATTACTTAAAACTTATATAAACCAGCTTTCGGATATTTATATATAACAGTTGAATATGTCACAATAATTTAATATATATATTCATTGCTTAATCACGTGAATATATTTTTCTTTTTTTTCTTCTTTTTTTTTCAGAAACAAAACATTTGTGTCAAAATCACCACAGGATTTATGTCATATGGTTTATTTATTCTTCTTTCTTAAAAGGGTAAATATTATATAATATTGAATAATGAATATAGTAAATCTATTTACAAAAAAAAGAACAAAAAATAAAAAAATTAAAAAAAAAAACTACTTTTGACATTTATAAGAACTCTCGTCTAAATTAGAGTCTATAATTAAATATATGATCATGAAAGTGAAAATAGGCGAAATTCAAACGGTCAAGAAGTCCTTGTTCATGCGCCTACAATTCAGAGGGATGCCAACTACAAGGCCAATTAATCAATATCTATTGGATGACCTAATTAGACAATGTACTTACGACCTTTCGTGGTCAAATGTAATTGTCTCTTTTATCTTTATTCACAAATCTGTATTATTATTAATGGTTAAACATCATTATTAATCTCCCCTATACATGATTCATTCAGTTCGCATTGATCCCTCATTATTAGGTCTTATTAATTTTTCACACAATTTAGTCTTCCATTAAACATTTGATCGAATTGTAATTGTACTATCATATCTCTCTCACCCTATCTGACCCATATATATTCTGATCACAGATCTTAAATTTTCATTTAACATATATACAGATTCAAGTTAACATTCTATATGAGTCATATCAACATTAACAATTTTATTCTATATTTATATAAGAACTCTCGTCTAAATTAGAGCGAATAGTTTCACAGTATTTGAGCGCCGAATTGATGTAAGACATTAAATAGGAATAATATATATTTGTAAAATCTCAGCGAATGAATTTGTAGTAAATCCAATGTTTCGCCTGGCAATCTGGTTCAAACTTTTTCAAGGAATTATAATCAAGCATCAAACTTTTGACATTCAATAATTTTCATAAATTGTTTGTTGTTTTTTTTGAAATTGTGAAATGTTTTTGAGTTTTACGTAATTTTGTTTTTTCTATAATTAATTTACTTAAGCTTTAATGATTGTTTAATAAACAGGAAATAACAGAAAATAAATCTGAATTAAAAATTTTTTAAATGTTTTATTCTAAAAAAAGATACTTCATGGTGATAACTTTTTTTTATTAAAATGAAAAACTCTGAATCGTTTTTACTACACTTAGAATCTAGGTTTGATTTTATCCTTTTCTCTTAGTTTAGTGGTGAATTGTATTGATATTAGTAATAATCATTATGTTGGATGAATATGTAAGTTCATGATGAATGCATGCTTTAGTAGTTAGGGTTATGGAGATTAATTTAATTTGAGTATAGTTCTCTCCTTAGATTGACATTGCCTATGGGACCATTGTATGTTATGGAGTACTAATTATTTATTTATTTCAATACATAAATATTGGTACAAAGGAGCACCAGATATATATGAGCCACACAAAAAAAAATTATCATTTCGTTTTAATTGTGTGTGGGCTATGATACTCCCAGGGCGTCCAGGCCGAAACAGGTGATTTTCGTAGGGGGCCACACCCCTAGCCTTTACCTAAAGGACTGATCTACAAGGCAGTAAATCATCGTAAGGAAATGAAGTCCCATGATAGCCTGTGACCAACAATTAGTCCATACGCTATTTGTTCCATCAGCATCCTGGAGCCTATGTCCACCACTGTCTTGGAATCAAGGTTTCTCAACTCCACTAGGTTAACTCTTCGTGTCCATCAACCCGGTTAAAGTGCCAGGCACTCGCTTTTCGTCCTCTCAATTTTGTAAACAACACCCCCACCACAAGATGGCAATGAGTAGGACTTCCTTGTCAGTAACTGTATACGCGTGGCCGTGTTAGGGCATTTGGATAGAGAGTGGGCGGCCCCTCCCCACTCTCCGTCGTACCAGGGCATGACTTAAAAAAGTTATGTTTTAATGTTATATCTCACCTCTACTGATGCTCACCCATAATTCGGGCATAAACATCACTGAGGACTTACAATTCTAGCGATGAAAACTTCATTTTTTGATCATACATATGGATTCATTGATCTACACTTACAACTCCAATTAAGTGGCATAACAATATGACAGTTAACACATGACTTCAGTGAGTAACAGCTCTGGTAAATAAAGTGTTGTAATCCAACATTTATGAAATGATTGTTTCTATGAGCTGAATAATATTGGTTTAGTAAATAGTCGACTACCCAAATATGTTTAAAGTAAATATCTTTTGTGGAAAATCAATGGAATGATTGTACAGAATTCCGTTTTGCGAATACAAACATAAAATATATCAAACTTTTCTGGATTTACTATTTCGGAAATTATACAGACTGTCACGTCTGCACACTAAACATTATACCAATCTTTATTAAGAATCAACACAGTATTTGAAAACTACGAGGACCGTTTTGAAAGTACTTATCAGTAACGGAATGGGGAGTATGAAATACACCTACGAAGTAGATAACCTATCCAATATTCAATCAGATGAGAGAGGATTAGTTTAGTGTTAAATCAAATGAGAGCACTTGAAGTACGTTTTATTTCTGTTTGTAAGTAAACGAACATCAATCACAACTCTCTTAAAGACTGAATTTAAATTCCTTTTCTCTCCAAATCCAAAAGAATATCCACAAGGAGTTGTTTGGCTACATGGAATTAGATAAGTTTTTATATGAGCTTAAATGAATTCATGTTGACTTTAAAGATTTATCCTATCAAAGTATCAGTGAATGTCATTTATGATGGTTGGTTTAATATACCTTAAATCGAGTTATATTATACACAATTATTGATAACTAAACTGTGATACGATTGGTTGTTTACTGTATGAAAATAAGTACGATATAAGTTTCTTCAAGCATCTTGGAAATAAATCATTTTAATCCTCATTGATTTCAGTTGTTAATTTGAGCTCGTTTTTTCAAGTGTTAAGGCTAAAATATCTAGAATAATTTTATCTTTTAATGTGATTCAAATTCATTACATAAAGTAATTGTTATAAATTAGTCGAGTGCAGCGGTAATCTGATAATGTTAAGTAAAATGAAGGTAACTTACTTTTTTGTACTGGGATCTCTGAAATACTTGTATTTTTTCTATCATGATTGAATCACAAGCAGTAGCCTCAAAGCTGAAACTCTTTTTTGGTTACCTTATTACCACAGCTGGATTCCGGCTCAGTGGTCTAGAGGTTAAGCGTTGGCGCGTGAGGCCGAAGGTCCTGGGTTCGAGTGCCACGTTCAGAATCGTGGACGCGCGCTGTTAAGGAGTCCTATACTAAGACGAAACGGCCACCCAGTGCTTTCAGGTTTCCAATGGTGGTCTACCATCGATCGATTCATGATCTCAATTAAAAACCTAACAATCTCCACAACCCCTTACTTATAAAAACTTAATCTTATTTACATTTTATAAATCGAGAGTTACACTGAGTTGATTAAGAGATGCAGACTGCCCAGTTATTCTCAATTCTAACTGCTACGATAAATTTCGTCATCAGGAAATAGATCAAGTATAACTATTTATTGTTTGGTTGATTAGTAAGCATAGACTGGATCGTGAAATTTAAAGATACCTTTCATCAAGAACTGGTGACAGCTAGCTCTTGAATTCAACAGTATTTTTGCAGATTCTGTGGTAAACAGCTTCACTAAGATAGCAGGTGAACCTTAGCAACAAACATTGCACTTTGATCCAGACCTGTCTGATAATTAGCTCTAACCACTTGATGTAAAAGACTGAAGGCATGGAGGTGTTGGTTCAGTACGTCTAACTGTCGTATCAACATGTAACACCTTTTTCATACTAAAAGATGCTCGATGAAAATTGAACTGACCAACCAAACGGATATAGAAAAACGAGAAACTTTTCATCAGCCAAAATTTACTTTTCTGAAGTTAAGATTAGGTTAGCTAGTGTCTTCTTCTGGATAGTGTTATTCGTCACTGAAGCCAACTTTCAGTAATTCATGCATTCAGACATTTCACTGGCAATATATAGATTAATGTATAACGCTTTGTTTAGGAACCATTCAGATTACTCGGTTGTATAACAATAAATGGAATTAATATAAGGCTTCAATATTCTACAAACAAAGTTATTTTCAAAATATCCACAATGTAATGTTACATCACAATATGCAGGTGAGACCTAGCTGTAAAACATTATAATTTTATACAAAAATCAGGTATTTCATTATATAGTGAACAGAAAGTTGAAATGTTGATGACATAAAGAACATCAGAATGAAATCTTTCCGACTTATTCCCCAAGATAAGATGGATCGACCATATAGCAATAATAATATGTATACCTAAACTGGTTAGCTTTATCTTTGTCAAATTTAATATCTTAAAAGTACGATTGCATATATATATATATATATATATATATATATATATATATATATATATATATATATTAGCTAATCCCTGCTGAAAAACCACTGGAAACTACTGAGTACATCACAGCTACTTATAAGTTGAAACTTCTTTGTAGTACATTTTCCTAGCGCAACATGGAATCAAATCCAAATCCTTTAGATCTCCAGGTATATATAACTGAACTAAGTTAATTGGTTGGTATCCAACAGTAAGCATTCTAGGATTTACTCGGTTTAAACTTTTCGAAACCTTATTTATTCAATTTTAATGTGTGTAATATTGTCCCGAAACTGATTTGTTTGAGTTCTTGGTTTACGGCTTCCCACTTTAAAATATTCACCGTGAGGCTAACCAATAGTAATGACTTGATTTTTAGTAGCTATTTGCAATTTTCGACAAGGTTTTGTGTGCTATGATGAGAAGAAGTGAAACCTTGAAAAATACATGTTTTACAACTACATTGTAGGGAAAACTATAAATTTTCACATAAGCCAAGTTCAGGTAATATTCTTTATTTTAACTGGCTTCTTAAGATTGTTTAGACTTCGACTGGTAATTTGATGTTTTACCTAAACTACTTAACATATTTTAATCAACAAAGAATCAAATTATGAAAAAAGCACTTTAGGGTATTGATGATTAGGTTTCAGAAAGAAAAGATGAATTAATACAATTATTGTTGTAGTCAATTAGCATAAAGTAGCACTGTTAGTGAATATCTAAGAATAGTGGTTCATAATTTAATAGGGAATAGAAAATATTTAAAGATAATTTGAACTAAGTACCTCTTATACTTGAGCTCGATGACAAATTCATTCTGTTGTTTAATGTACACCACTAAGCAGTCAATTCAACCTTACTCTACATCACTAACTTAAAGTCATTGGCGTTTTTAAAGTCATGTTTAGATAAACTCCATATTGCCTTTCATTATTATGGGATTAAGTATCCATATTTCAGTTGAAAAAATCCTATTTCAGTTCAAATACTTACCAATATGTTGGATATTTAACTAGCCAATTTTAAAATACTTGAGAAATGCGAATCACAGACCAGTTAACAGGAACTATATCCACATCGTTTGGTGATAAAATATGTGTACACTTAGGACGATTGCCTACTATGACAAGATGTTCATTAGAGAGACAAAGTTGAATGTTATGTTAAGAATTCATAGAACTACAGCCGTTGCTTTGTTCTACTCATTAATTTACTTTATTTCAGAGATCTAGAAGTATATAAATATCATTCTGGCTTTCTTTTACACTTAAGTTCAGGAAATTCATTTATCACTGTGAGCGACTTAAAAGCATTTTGTTAATCAGTAGGCTGTATATCAAATATTAGTTGATGAAGTTAATGAACATTAGGATGCAAAATGCGGGAACTAATTGATAGGGTTCATTCAAAACTGCAATAAGGAAGAAATATTAGGTCTTGAGTTTCATTACGAGCCTTATGTCAGTTGAAATCTACGAGTTCTATTTCATTATTATTACTGTAGATCGCATGTAACTATATCCTTACAAATTGAACACTTTCATCAATAACAAATGGTTTGACCAGGTATCAGCTCTGTGTAACCAAAAGATATTGTCTTTTTCTTACAACTGTAAAAAAACTATGTTTAGAGGACTTTCCCTGGGTTGCTTGCCTGTCTCAATGTAGTAAATTTGTTTTCCAGATTACTATGCAAAAGGATGTATTTGGTACATGCTGCAATTATATATATATCTATCAGTTTGATCGTTTATTCATCTGCTTTAGACCGTTTAAGTCAAATATTTTATCCCTAAATACATGCAATCCATTAAATTCTATGTAGGGTTGTCACTTTAGATATAAAATTTTATCATTTTAAACAGGATTAGCATAGCTATTTAGGCCATGACAAAAATTAGTCAATATGGTCGCTTTAAAGGCAAATTAAGAGATTAATCGAACACTAACACACAAACTTAAATCATGAATATACTAACAAATATCTATCTGTCTCTGGAATGTTCGTTTATTTTAAAATCTACCTAAAATAGTTATGAGGTAACTTGTTTCACTTCAGATTTGCCGCTTATCTTGGCTCTGACTGTTACAAAAGGATAACTTCGTGATATACTCTTTAGGTAATATAATTATTCTGTTACCTGGCTTGTTTTTCTGACTGTATTTCTCTTCTTTTGTTAAAGATTTTAAAGCCATTCGAGAATTTTCGGGTGTCCCTAATAAGAAATGGAAGTAGATAAACAAGTCAAATTACTTCCAAAATGTTTATTTAAAATGTGAATATCGACAACAAATACCCTAATTAGTATTGTATTGAGCTTTTAATAAAATTGTTATTATGTTTCAGTCTGTCAATCGTTATCAGTGTGCGACCTGGGATGAGTTAAGATCAACCCTAGTTGCTACATCTCATGTAGTCACACGAAGAGAGTAAACTGACAAACTGAGAAGCAAAATAAGAAAGTTAACTTTAGCTCCTGAAGGAATGAGAACAATAAATCAAAAAATCTACACAGTGATTATAAGCAGATGTGGATCGTGGCTAGCAGTGAAATCCAGGACTCACGTTTCGTCATTCTTGAGACTCGTCAGCTGGATGTACCTGCAGCCTAGAGTTGATGTTCATTCAGGGACTCAATATATAAATATACAAACATAACTGCAATAAATCATCTCGTAATTTATAACTCAAACTGCAGTTGATAAATGAGCAGAGAAGAGAAATTAATTGGACATTTTATTAAATTACTGCTTGAATGGATATATATTGTAGACAGGCTAAAATTGAACTCATTCACCCATACACAAACAATTAATTTTACACATGATTTCAGTTAAGTTGTTTTACTCAAGTGATATATATATATATATTGTTTTGTTTAAAGTAGTAGTTTTTATTTGAGAAGAGGGGATATTTTAATCAAAAGATTACCCACATACGAAGAAACTCGGATACTGGACCTCACCGCTTATCCAAATTCGTTTATTCTAAATAACTAACGAAAAATTAAGTTCATCAAGAGGTTGAGCACGACTCACATATACCAACAAGGTTTGATTAAAATCCAGTTTGGAAAAACAACAACAGAAGAATTCAAATGCGTGCTAACGATGGCGTTTACACTACACCCGTTAAATGAGTTAGTAGCTATTTAATTTCTCCAGCTTAGTGAATAATGATTTTTCATTTAGTATTGAGTTCAGGTGTAAAATCAGCACTGAAATGTAGGTACATTCAGTTGACGAGTGCCAAATAAAACGAAACCTTTTCTTGGATTCCATTGTCAGACTACTTTTTCTACATTACAGCAATACTATATTTCACTTCATTTGTTTTCACTTAGAATACTAGGTTGCAATGAAAATAACATTTAGGAAAGGGATAGAATAATCGAAGGATAATATCTAGTACTGTTTTTCTATAATTCAAACCAAGTGCTATGAATTTTTATGTTTTTACAGTGAAGTGAAATGTCTTATATCTATTCAGAATTCCTGATCGTACTAACTAGCTTTACCATATAAGTGACAAGCTGCGATAAAACGCTATGTTTTAATATTAGATTACTAAATTGTGCTATGTCACTGCAAATTCATGTTGTAACTTAGTTTGAAAACAAAAATTATTGAATACACTCTAATGATATATCAAATGCCTAAAGGAATTCCTTAGATACACTATAGGTGACGTTCAAATAACTCGAGGAATACTGGTTTAGATTTTAACAATTATATGAGATTATGTATGAGTAATTCCTCGAAATGATGCTAGAAAAAGTTCTGGATGATAAAATCAAATGGAGACGAAGAATAATTAAAATAAGGGGGTTTATTTTGAATAATAAAAGTATGTAAAATAATGATATTAATATTGTATATAAAGCTCAGGCTTCATCTACCGGATAGATAAAGATTGTGCTGTTTTCGATGAGAAATAAAGACGAAAATATCTTGGTTTATATAAATATATTCTATAAACCATCTTAAAACAAGCATATGGCTTATGTGAGTGAAAGTAATCACCTAAAGATTCAGGTATCATACTTCTGATAAATATATACTACTTGATATAAAATTCATTGATTATGAAGTGTCTTCACAGGATGTTAGTTTTTGAAATTATTTATGTATTTCATTTTTGTATTGGTTGTTTGAATCTTCCCTCTGATATTGAGAACTGCAATCGATCAGTCACTTATTGATATATGTGCATCCTGTGTGGAATGCCTGACATTAAGTGACAAGCATTATAAGGAAAGATGGATAGTGGCTGGCAGTAGAATACAGGATGCGCGTTTCCTCCTATTTCGGACTCGTCGTCTGTATATACCCGGATTCCATAGATGATGTTCACTCAGGAATTTCAGTCCAGTATCGTTTGTAGCGAATCATACAAGATTTATATCCCTGGGTGAATACCAAATAAGGGGTTCAGGTATATGCAGCTGACTAGTCCCAAATAAGACGAATCACGTGTCCTGGATTCCACCGCTAGCCACCATCCATCTCCATTTATATCCTTATTGCTGATTTTAACCATATGTTACTCGTTAATGCAGATAAGTTAATAATCTTATCAGCTCTCTTCTGTTAGAATATAATCGTTCTTCCATCTAAACAACATGAAGTATTTCACAAACTTTTCACAAATGTTCACTAATTCTATATGATCACTTCAAACTGTATTACCTAGAGGCTAATATTATTATTACTCCAATATTACTTAATGTCATTGTTTTTTTCATTTTCTACCTCATGACTTACATTTCTCCTATCCATTTATTCAAAGAGGTCATTCTATTGATATTAAAATTTGGAAAATCACGAAATATTCAATATATATTGATGTTGACAGTGGATAATAATAATAATAATATTTTATATGAAGGAAACTGGAACCAACTAACTACTTATATAAAACAAAAAAAAAGTTAAATTAAACTTTGATATAAAGAAAAGTTATTTTATCAGGTCAAATTTCTTTCTGAACACTTTTTATCAAAAATACAAAAAAATAGAGGTATAAAATATAGTTTATTACATAAACTATACTTATCTGAGTATTACAGATTACCCTCTCTCTCTCTCTCTCTATCTCTCGTTCATTCTTTCCTTTCTTACCTACATTTGTAAATGATTTTATGTTTAGGCAAAAGAAAAAAAACAACAACAGCAACTTTATATTGATTAGTTCTATTTGATTATTAAATGAAATGACCTTATCTTGTTAGTTAACTAAATGGAAATCGAACAGTGTAATAGGTAAATAAACAAAGTTTATTGTATTGAAATATGAGAAGGTGAATTCATGATTGTTATCAACGAGTGTATTTGTAAACTTGTGGTTTGAATAAATTTTATTAGATTATTATTTTATTGAAAATAGTTTCATTGTTAAATAATTGTAACATTGGATAAGTATTGTAAGCAAAGATGGATAGTGTCTAGCAGTGGAATCCAGTTTGACGAGCGTTTCGTCCTATTTGGGACTCGTCAACTGGATGTGCCTGCATCTCAGAGTTGATGTTCACTCTGGGAGTCAAATCCAGTACCTTACGCTTCAAACGCCATCGCGTTATTCATTCAGCTACTGAGTCCTAATAGCCACTTGCTTGTGCAATGGGGTGAAGTTTAAATTCATTTAGTATTGTTTCTTTGAATCTTCCCAATGCTTGTGAATTAAGGCTATATCGAGACAATACGCACAGCATGCACATACGCCAATTAGAAACTGACCGGTTACAGTCCTAAACATCAATGGGAAGATTCAAACAAACAATACTAAGTGAATTGGATAAGTAGTTTGAAAATTCAAATGATCATTAGAAGGGAATGTATGTCTTCTATGTAATTGTGAAATATGAGCTTATGAAGGTCTATAATAGACAAGAAATCTATATTTATAAGTCCCTATCGACTATATTTGTTCTTTCGGCTTATCAAACTATAACTACCAATGACAATACTCTACCACGCTAAAAAGCTAATCTGATTTGCGTCTGTAAATGTATACTTAGTTTGTCCTTCTGTTGACAAATAGAAATAACAAATTTCATGACAGTGATTTTTCCCGGGAAATTAGTTAGTGAGGGATCAATGGTGTTCAAAAGAAAAGTATTTCAAGACACTAGAGCACTGGATACCAAAAAAGCATTAAAGCTCCTGTAAAAAGTAACAGTTTTATGTGTTCGGATAGAATAAGACACGACTGAAAATGTGAATTTTCAGATTATGGGCACTCGGTTTTATTTAATAATATGGAATATTAATTAATGATAAACACATAGTTCACTGAACAAGAAGAATTATAATTTATGTTTACTAACATAAATCAAATTTAGAATAAATCATCAAAAACTTATTAGCCGTCTATTCACCACTTCATTGATTTGACCTATTTTATCATCCTTTAATTTTGATACGGAGTTATGTTAACATGAAATAGACAGAGAAACTATTTAGGAAATTGTGGTTTTTATTGGTTATAATGTAATATAACTGTAACATATATCCTTTCCAATAATTTATCGTAGTTTTGTAAGCAAAGATGGATAGCAGCTAGTAGTGGATTCGATTACTAGTCACCATCCATCTTTGCTTATAAAGCCTGTGATTTCAGGCAATATCGAGGAAGTCCACACAGGATGCACATATATCAACAAGAGACTGATCAATTGTAGTCTTAAACAACAATGAGAAGATACAAGTAAACAATACCAAGTGAATTTATTATAGTTGTTTAACAAGTCTACTGTGAGAATACGTTGAACTAGTAATCTAATGATAATTCAGTTTGAATACATCAATTTCCTTGAAAATAAGTGATCACTGAAAGAGAATCTTATTATGTGTAACCTAATATGATTTTAGTATAATTGTCATTTTTGCAAGAACACATGATAATCACTTTTGACTTGTAGTACAAGGAGTCATATGTCTATAACAGTTGAAAATTTTATTTCTCTTCTGGTCATTATGTATTTACATACTGTTATTCAAGTAAGCCTACTACTTATTAAAATAATTAGAACGAAGTTCACTTGTACTTGAATTAGGTTTGATAAATATATGGGAAGTAAAATGAGTAATTATGGTATCGAGATTATAGGTAAATTATCTTTCCTCATGTTGAAAGATGGAATTACAACAGTTGAATATCAAATGGATTTCGTCGTCAGATATTTAATTATGCATTATAGTCAGTTCAGTAATATTAATATCTTTGACTTAACTTTCAACATTTGAGTCAATAAAGACTTATACACCTAGTTACTCAGTTGTATTGGTAGCCAAAGTGAATTTGACAACCGGTTCTGTTAAGAAAATAGGTATTTGCAAATCTCTTGTATATACAACAGCTAAATACATTACATAATGATTACAGAACTGTTTAAAAAAACCTAGAATCAAGTTATTTCAGGTAAGTTATTAGAATTTCGAAAAGATTTATAAACTGTTTTCTACACTTCCATCCATAAATTAGATCTTACAAATAATAAGCTGTTTTACACTAATACTATGTTCACAATACTATAACTCCTTATTGTCTATCATAGCTTTAGAAATATGTATTCTAATCAAGTATCTAGAATTGAAATCGATGATTTCTTTTGTTATAAAGAAGGTAATATAAATTAGACTCGATATTTTATTCGATTTCAATTTGCTTTGTCGTCACTACTGATTATTTCTGAGCGTTTATTTATTCACTTTACTTATTGTAAAATAGATGAAAAGCAAATTATTCTCATGTATTGCTTTCATGAATATTAATAAGAAATGGAGAAGAATGGGAGAATAATAGTATGAATAAGAAGTATAAAATGAAAAACAAACATCATACGAAAGAAGTATTCAAATAGAAATTCCCGTACTTTTGTATAGAATTAAGAATCTAAGTAACAAACAGAAGGGTTGCAGAAGATAATGGATTGATTAAAGTTAGGCATTAACATGGTTGGATGCCGACTCAATGGTTTTGAGGTCAAGCTTTAGCGCTTGAAGACGAAAGTCCTGGGTTCACAGGATCGTGGATGCGCACTGTTGAAGAGTCCCGTACTAAGATGAAATGACCGTCCAGTGCTTCCAGGCTTTTAATGGTTGTCTAGCTTAGATCGACTCACGAAAATTCAACTGGTAAAATACTACAATATCCAAAACTTACCATGCCGATAGAAAAGAAGACACATAAACACATACTTGAAGATTGAACATTTAGAATGAGTAATCCTTATGAAGTCTTATTTTTCTATTGATTTTCTTAGGTTGAAAAAAACATTTTATTCGTCTCAACCTGCTTTGTACTGTTATTATTAATACCATTGCTGTGTATAGAACTTTTGCTTTTCTGTCTAATATGTACTCAATTTGTTTTAGGATGTCAACTATCCAATTAATCTAGATAGTAAATTGTTTAAATAATGCACGAAACGTTACAGAAGATATTTATATTTGTTGGTTTGGATTCCCTGCTTTCGGCTTTAAGAGTTTCATTTTCACGTTTTGTCGGTGATTAAGGTTAGCCGGATAAATATTGGATACTTTAGTGCATTGAGTGTCTGTATTTGATTGATCGAAGGTCATTTCGCAAATTTTAGCGAGAAATCACGACTACTGAAACTCAACCATGTTAGGGATTTGGAAATGTATCACAGGTGACACTAGACGATTGTGCCATATCATGACTTGACATAAATGTAAACTCTAGACTATTAGCCTACGAAACGGTGGTTTGAAGATTAAATCCTCAAAAAGAAACCTGAAGGTCTAGACTTTGGTGTCAGTTGAGACAGTGAGTGCGTTTCTAGAGTAATTTAAAATTACTATATAGTGGTTCTTCAATCCCTGTTGTTTTTCAATGTGCCCGGAAACGGTGGCGATAGATGATTATTAAGATACGGTAGAATTCGGAGATGTGATACAATTTTCAACCAAATGATGCTACTTCCTTGTGATTTAGATCCAAGGGGTAAATAATAGCCTGACAACCTAAACTGAGTCAATTCATGAATCTCGAAATTCTGCTTATTGTTGTTAATATATCAGAATAGTTGCTTTCAAAACCATGGCTTGTCCCAATGCAGTGAGAAAAAACAATGGCTCAGAAAACTTACTTCATTTCGAATTTCGAATTTTTTAGGTTGAACGATCAATTAACCTCTTGAGAATTTTCTAGATTATACGTTAATGTTGCATTAATTTTCGAAACATAAGCATTTTGAATTTTTAAAAAATTATTCAGGCAGACAACTTGGAATTCACTTAAGTTTATTAAACTCGTTGAGTTAATAATCCCATAAACAATACAGAGTTTTTAAAACGTTAATTAACTTACTTGAAATCGATACTTTGGGTGTTTCATAAGACTTTGATTCATCGACTCCATGATTCGTTTGATTAGTTAATTGTTGTAGCATATATCGATTACCTCCATTTACATAATTCACACTATTATTTCCATTACTGTTTGTAATTTTATCGTTATACAGTTTTACACAATCTGTAGTATATGTTGTTGTAGTATTTTTAGTATAATTATTAAATCCTAATGATGGTAACCAATAATAACATGGTGAATTAATGAATAAACCTGGTTCTGGTAGAAGAGCTGCCGCAGCAGCGGCCGCTGCAGCTGTTTGAAAATTTTGTTTACTCCCTTCATTGTTGAAGAATGATTTTCTCAGATTAGCAAGATCATAACCATTGAGTGTTGAATATGCAGAAGTATTCATGTAATCCGGAATTAAAAAAGGTTGCATTAAAAAGCTTTTCATATATTTATTACTTAGAAGTGATTTTAAATTAAGGTTAGAATAGTCTAGGTTATTATTGTTGTTTGAGTTATAACGAGATTTTCGTCTATTTGTAGCAAAGCTGTGATTAATAAAATGATCTGGATCCTTCGATGCATAATGGGATTTTGATCTAGGATATAAGTTAGATGTATTTGATGCGCCAGCTCTTAATGGTGCGTTCGTATTAACTAATACACTTGATGTCGTGACAGATTTTGATGTGATTGTTGTGGAACTGTCAAAAATATCTGGAATTGAATTAGATCTTGCCATTTCTGTTGTTTTGACAAAGCCAAGTGGTGAAGAAATTTCACTTTTTGTTTCCCGATTCAATTCATTCATGTCATTTGATGTGCTGATACTGATGGAAAGATTATTGAAAGTGGTAGTTTCTATATCTGAAGTATTACTACGTAATTCATAACAATCTCCTTCATGATCAGATATATTATTGGATATTTGAGTGAATAGTTCTTTTCTTCTTTGGGTAGCATTATATGGAGTTCTATAAAATAAGAAAAAAGTTACATGAATGAAGTTATAAAACTGTTTAATAGATAAACGTCCGTTAAAATAATCAAATACTTATTAACTGTATCAATTGGATAGAATCAACTGGTGAGGAAGATGCCCTAATTTAGATAACAGATGAATGATGTTAACGCATTTTCGAGTATATGCCAAATTTAGAGGTCAACTATCCCGGTTTTCAGAATTTGGTGTAGCAAATTTTTCGACTACAGAATGAATAACTTTAACTAGTAAACATTAGATCTTCAATGTGCTGTTATTTTAAATTAATCAGATGTTTAGAGACAAAGAACAGTCGGTCATATTAAATCATTTTCAACACTTTGAGCTGAAATAATCTCTTTGTATCGACTTCTTATATCGGATGAATTTAGTGAAATAAATTTGCCACTACTTTTAATCTGTCAAAGTAATTCAAAAATTAAAACAACCATCCTTTATGAATACCTTTAAATTGTAATCGCAATTACATTTGAAGTTTTATTCTAAATTTTGATCCAACAAATAATTCATCTAAACGTAACATTGTTTATAAATTCATATTATTTGTTTCAATGTTCCCATTGATGTTTAGAACTACAACCGATCAGTTTCTCATTGGCATGTGTGCACCCTGTGAACCTAAACACGCGGATGCAAGTACATCCACTTGACAAGTCCTAAATAAGACAAAACACGCATCCTGGACTCCACTGCTAGCCACCATACATCTTTGCTTATTGTGCATAAATGTTTACATTTATCTTCAAATAGTAGAATGATTCACAAGACAAGTTGTTCAATGAAATTTTAACAATAAATTTTCTAACCGACTATCATTTCTCCACATATTTCATAGTTGAAATCATGAGTCAATTGAAGCTAGACCACCATGGAAAACCTGGAAGCACTGAACGGCCGTTTCGTTCCATTGTGGGACTCCTCAGCAGTGCGCATCCAAGATCTCAACAAAAGCCCATTCTGATAATAATCATATGCTCACTAATGACTGATATTTCCTGGAGTTCTAGTGAGAAGCAGTGACCAGTGGAGTTCAACCAGATCAGTTGTGAGATATCAACTCACTGAAGACAATGGTGAATGGTTGCTCAACATCGTGGATTGGTTGAAGTTAGACATTAAAACCGTTGGATGCCAGCTCAGTGGTCTAGAGGTTGAGCACTCGCGCGCGAGACTGATAGGTTTTGGGTTCGAATCTCGCGAGGCGGGATCGTGGATGCGCATTGCTGAGGACTCCCACAATAGGACGAGACGGCCGTCCAGTCCTTCCAGGTTTTCCATGGTGGTCTATCTTCAATTGACTCATGATTCCAACTATAAAATTACTGGAATCTCCACAAAAGGCTTTCAATATATTATCACATATTAACAAATATATTTGTTTTCGCAAAGTGACCAATGTTATGACCTATTTGTTTATTGTTTCAGTAATCTGATCAATATTTCAAGAAGACTGGATGTTTTCTAATTAATCTTAACAATATATATATTTCTATATCCGTTAAATGCCATATCAAGATTTTAATAATAACTAACCAATGCTCCAGACAAAAGGAAATTTAATTTCTCGGATGAACTAATTTTCATTGAAAACTTAATTACAATATTTATATAACCACACCTTGTTTTAAGTAAATTTTTATTACATTCTATTTAAAATAAATAAAGTTTCTTAATTAAAAACAAGTGAATATACGTATAATTGTACATATGTATGGAATGGGGGTGGAGAGATAAATGAACAGTTGAATTGAGTCACCTTGTTAAATTCCTATTTTCCCTTTTTTAAATATTCAATGTGAAAATATTTCTCATTTAATTTTGTTCTATATTTTTTTATAAGATTGTGACAGAAATAAAGAACTATTGACAAATTCATTTTCAGTGTTAGTTAGGAAGTAATCAACTAAAGTTTCTCTTAAAA
The DNA here is from genome assembly GCF_000237925.1 of Schistosoma mansoni. Classification (NCBI taxonomy): domain Eukaryota; kingdom Metazoa; phylum Platyhelminthes; class Trematoda; order Strigeidida; family Schistosomatidae; genus Schistosoma; species Schistosoma mansoni. Next base: position 2,406,676 of record NC_031498.1, on the reverse strand, counting down.
GTTTATGTTAAAAATTAGGTATCCAAGTACTTAATATTGACAGTGAAGTAGCGTATTAAGATTGTTGATATTTCATTTCGTTAGTAACTAGATATTAATAGAAAATTTTATTATATGTGGTTCATTACTGTTTTTCAGCTTCAAATTTTAGTTTCATCCACAGATTAAGTTTACCACTAACCGTACAGTAAATAAGCGCTTTTATATCATTTAAGATTAGAAATCTTGTAAGTAATTTGTTTAAGCATATCTATTTTTTTAAATATTATAACAGGGAATCGCACAAGACTAAAGTTCCAGGTTTTTGGGGAAAATTGACCAGGAGTTACTTCTTTTTAAAACGAACAAATTATCTTATATTAAAGCACAGTTGATGCGATTTCATGACTGTTAAATCAGTGGACACATTGCTATACGACCAGGACTACAGAGCTAAACTAGAATAGTATTAAGTACTTATCGATTAGTTGGTATGAACAGAATTCGCCTGTGCTACAATGCTATATTATTGTGGAAAACGTTGTTTAAATAATTCCAATCAGATCCTCAACGACATTGCGTAAACGTCTATTACTACTGCGTTACCATTTGTGTTTATAAGCGCCTCATTGAAATACTTGGGCACTTCATATACTTAGAAATGTTGTAATAAATAGTATGACGACAATTAAACATGCTACTTTTATTAACTAATGATTGCATATTATCAGATATTTTTGCTATAAAATGCGAAAGTAGATTCTACCTAAAAATCTACGGTGATATCTGTAAATCCGTGTTGTAAGATATAGATACCTTAGACAAACTATGACTTAATTGTATATGGTATTGTTTAAACTATCATTAATGGTGTTAGTACGTTCAACCAACTGCGATATTACGATTTCAGTGGAAATCGAAACACAAGTTTATAAATGCATGTAATTAAAAATTCAAACCTTATTTGAATTTCATCTGTTAGGCTGGAGTTTTCTTTAACTGTTTCGTCTCCGGTGTGATTAGCTCGACTCATTGAACACGGTGATGTTGATGATGGTGAAGATGAACTAAGGGATGGAAAAGATGATAAGTCTGGAGTAGTTGATTGTTGACTTTCTTGGCCAGACTCAATGTTATTTTTAATATTATCGGCGTTAATTGAACAGTCTTGAAATGATGATTGATTATTTACGGATTTTGGTTTGAAAGTTTGTGGATATATTTTCTCGAGTTTATGTTGACGGTTGACTTTGGATGCTGCTAATGTATATGAACTTGATGATGAAGTTCCTAACTCACATTCAGAAAGTAATTCATCATGTAGCTTCTAAAATTTATTGGAAAAAATGTTGAGTATGAATGAAAGAGATACATTTATTTATCAACCTTGATAAGGATGAGCAAACTGACAAATTAATTTTTAAAAGCAAATTTCCTACTTGGACTCTGAACTTGTACACAGCAAAAAACGTTATTCAAGTCATCCTTGCTTGTTTTACTTTTTAATTAAACAACAGAAATATTTGGCATTATATTCATAAATGGTTACGAAAGAGAAGCACTAGTATTTGATTTCGTAAAACTGTCTAAGACATAGTCAAATGATAAGACATGCAAATCTGCTTATACACTGAAATTAGTATGTCGAATCGAGAGTGTAAATCTATCGCGCTTTACTGAATCCCTTATCTAATTATGTAAAAGCATCTGAACTGCTGATAAGATTTTGGTCTTATTCCAATATCACCATTGCCCGAATATATCATAACCTAGATAATGTATAAATATATAGATTGATACATTTGTATATTACTACTCACTCTACTAGTAAATGTACACGTCTAGTTGAAATGTCGTATACGTTATGAAGTTCCACCAATGGTGGAACCGCTTAGCCGTTTCATTATGTCATTAAAGAACAGGATACGCGACTAATATTACATCTTTGTATTACGAACTGGTTAAATTTGTCGGAGAGAGAAGCTACTGACTACCATAAAAGCAGACGTTTTCAGTAAACCAAGTCAACAGTTGCTCAGTAATGTAGGTTCTGATTTCTGAAAGTGAATATGTTTGTATACCAATTGCTAATACATTATACTGATTGATCGTACAAAACACGGAACTTAGATTTTGGATCTGACACTGATAATCAACAATCAGGCAACATTAAATACATGAAATGTGCAAACATTGGCAAATTATTTGATTCCATTCTTGTATTCGGTGGTGTGATATTGTTACTCAGTAAATAGACTGGAATACTAATTTTCAGATTGTTTATACAACTGGAAAAAAGCGAATAATACTCGGTATTTCTAAGTATCCAGGATACAGACAACTATATTTTATGATAATACTTAAAGTATCAGATGATTCATTTGAAGTAGTCCTATCATGAGCAGTAAAGCTCTATAGGTAAAAAGTACAAAATAACAGTAAGAAGACTGGTTTATTCATTGTGATAAGAATAACAAAATAACAAAAGTTTTAGTCGGTAGTACTACATAGAAAGTTGGCCAAAAATGGATCAATAGACTTCAAAACAATGATCACAAAAAACCTGTTGAAATCATGCAATAAAATATATGTGAATAATCCGATAGTTAAGAATATAAGCCGAAAGAATTGAAAAGTGAAAAATAAATATGATATTTAAGAAGAACCAAGAAGATCCTTTAATAGTTCATATTCAGTCAAGAGAAGGACAGAAGTGTCACCAATTACTTAAGAACATATAAACTAGGGTTAAAGATTCGGATCCCTATAGCTTCTGATATGTGTAGGAGATGGGATCGAACCACATTAGGAAATGATGAAGATATGCGACAAATTACCCGAAATGGTCTAATTTTATTTACCATATAGCCACTGTCAACAAGATGTCCCAAGAAAAAGCTGCGAATCGTCGTGATTGGTTCAATATTTCCATATTAATATTCTTGTATATTAGAGAAGCACGGATCCAGAAATATCAAAGCATCATTCAAAACAAAGAACGAGTGGATCACAATAAATGTTATCCAATGTTATGCACATACCAATGATAGTAGCGACGACGATAAAGATATGTTATACGAGAGACTGCAATCAATCATAGCGAAGTGCTCAAGAAAGAACCTCACCATCCTAATGGGAGACCTAACCGCAAACATTTACACTAGCTACCTTATATATGTATCTAGAAGAAACTGTTGATTTAATGCTTATTTCTTAACTAAGTATGCGTCTTAAACAACTCATCTTTTCATTATCAACTCTAAATATGCGATCTGTAGCTACCGAAAATGGTAAATTCAACCTAAAATATAGAAGCTTACTTATAGTGATTACTCTATTAACATAAACACGTGATTAATTTGTCTCGTAAATGATATTTTATTTGGGTTTTTTAACAGTAGTAAATTAGGAACTTCTAAATTGTCCTTAGTTATACTGTAGTCACATTATTCCAGTATAATTTATTCAACTCTCATTGCAAATACTTTTTACAATGACATGTAATAAATAACGTTGTATAATTTGATTCCATCGATATATATTTTTCGTTCATCAGTACATTATCTCCTAATGAATACTCAATATATTTTCCGAACAAATACATATGAATGTATGTCTTTCAAAAATATCAGCTGACTGATTTTTAGTTCAGAAGTTATAAATTGATTTTTCTGATATCTAATGTCCCCATTTACTTTAATTTATTTTTCATACACTACTCAAATTTAAATAATATTTTACATTATTCATAAAGGTTTAGACACATACGTTATTGATTCTTATTGAGTGACCGATCGATTTCAAATATCACCGTCTTACAGGACGTCAGTCACCAGACATTTAGGACAGTGGTGACGCCCAATACTATGAAACTGAGGGACACGGGTGCAAATCACACAGGGATCATCGGCTGTTACAGGTATGCTTAGCTGACGAGTGCCAGATGTCACGAAACCCAGATCTATGGTTCCAAATATAATACCTCCAGCCACCTAATATAAGGTCTGTAAGAGTTGATTGAACACTATAACAAACAGATTTTATTATATATTAAGAAAATCCATTTCTTTGATGTATGGGAATTTCGAGTTTAGTTATTTAACTTGAAATGTAAAGGACAAAAGGATATACTCTACTTTCATTTTGTAAGACGACAACAAATAAAAATTGTGACAACTTTATATATGTTTAGTTATGTAGTGAATGAAAACTATGAGTAGAAAGTATTTTCTTTCCATTATTTTAAAAATTTAATGTTGCGTGCTGATGACGCTTTTTAGACGTACACTAATCATCATCAAAATTTTTTCTTACAGTTTAACCTATTCAGACTTTTACATTTTACTTCATGAATAGACATGACTCTGAAATTAGATGCGTGAAAATAATGAGGGATTTTTAGGTTTTTATGTATTCCAATGGTATGATTGTAACTCCGCCAGTAGCTCTTCTAGAGTTACTGCCGGTCTCAAGCCCGGGTAAAGGAGGAGGGTTGGGCGTTGGGTTAGCGACCCCATCCCGTAGATAACTAACTCGCTAAAAAAACGCTAACCAGAAAAAATAATTCAAACCATTTAAACTCTGCCCTCCTAGTTGAAGAAGGATTATGACGCCCAATGATGAAAGCTGAGATTCTTCGGAAGTCACGAGGCAACCAGAGCAAAAAATTTTATGGGTACATAGAACGTCTGGACAATGTGGGAGATCGGGAAGACCAGTCAAATAGCAAAGGAAACGAGAAGATACAAATTGTCAGAACTTGGAATTAGCGAAACCCATTGGACACAAGCTGAACAGCAAAAGCTAAATACGGGAGAGATGCTACTGTACTCTGGTCACGAAGAGGAAAATGCTCCACACACTCAGGTAGTTGCTCTGATACTGTCCAGAGAAGCACGAATCCAGAATTATCAAAGCATCATTAAAAACAAAGGAGGAGGGGATCACAATGAATGTTATCCAGTGTTATGCACCCACAAATGATGGCAACGACGATGATAAAGATAAGCTCTATGAAAGGCTGCAATCAATTATAGCGAAGTGCTCACGAAATGACCTCACCATCCTGATGGAAGATCTAAATGCTAAAGTTGGAGTGGACAACACAGGATATGAAGATATAGTTGGACGATATGGACTAGGAGAGCGAAATGAAAATGGGGAGAGACTTGCAAATGTGTATTCAACAAATTGGTTATAGGCGGCACAATATTCCTACACAAACGCATACACAAAGCTACATGGATCTCACCGGACCAAACCACAGAGAACCAGATAGATCATATTTGTATCAACAAAAAATTCCGAAGGACAATGGAAGATGTGACAACCAGAAGAGGAGTTGACATAGCTTCAGATCACTACCTGGTTGTGGCCAAGATGAGACTGAAGCTAAAGAAACACTGGACAACTGGACAAACAGCACTACAAAGGTTCAATACAGCCCTCCTTCGAGATACTGACAAGCTCCATGAATTCAAGATAACTCTCAACAACAAGTTCCAAGCTCTGCAGAATATACTGAAAGAACAAGAAACTACGATGAAGGACAACTGGAAAGGGATAAAAGAAGCACTAACTTCAACGTGTCAGGAGGTTCTTGGTCCTAAGAAGCATCATCATAGGGAATGGATCTCTATGGGAACCCTGGACAAGATTTAAGAAAGGAAGAACAAAAAACTAGCAATTAACAACAGCCGAACACCAGCAGAGAAAGTCAAAGCACAAGCAGACTACGCAGAAGTAAACAAGGAAGTGAAGAAAAGGATTAAGGTCGACAAGCAGAAATACATGGGAGAACTAGCAACGACGGCGGAAAAAGCTGCAAGAGAAGGGAATATGAAACAACTATATGATACAACGAAGAAATTGGCAGGGAGATATAGCAAACCAGAGAGACCAGTCAAGGACAAAGAAGGAAAGGCAATCACTGAGAATCAAGAACAGAGGAAAAGATGGGCAGAATACTTCGAGGAACTGCTGAATAGACCAGCCCCATTGAATCCATCGAACATCGAAGCAGCACACACTGACCTTCCTATAGATATCACTCCACCAACGCTCGAAGAAGTCAAGATGGCCATCAGACAAATCAAAAGTGGGAAGGCGGTAGGACCTGACAATATACCAGCCGAAGCACTGAAGTCAGACAGTGAAGTAACTGCAAACTTGCTTCACCTTCTATTCAATAAGATTTGGGAGGAGGAACAAGTGCCAACGGACTGGAAAGAAGGATATCTCATCAAGATACCAAAGAAAGGAGATCTCAGCAAATGTGAGAATTACAGAGGCATCAGTTTGCTATCAGTACCAGGAAATATTTTCAACAGAGTGCTGCTCAATTGGATGAAAGACTCAGTAGACGCCCAACTTCGAGATCAACAGGCTAGATTCCGTAAGGATAGGTCGTGCACAGACCAGATTGCGACACTGCGGATCATCGTTGAACAATCAGTTGAGTGGAACTCATCACTATACATCAACTTCATGGACTATGAGAAGGCATTTGACAGCGTGGACCGGAGAATATCATGGAAACTTCTCGGACACTACGGAGTTCCTCAGGAGATTATCAACATTATCCAGAATTCATACGACGGACTACAGTGCAAAGTGGTGCATGGAGGGCAGCTGACAGAAGCAATTCCAGTAAGGACTGGAGTCAGACAAGGCTGTCTACTCTCCCCCTTCCTCCTTCTTCTGGTGATTGACTGGATTATGAAGACCTCGACATCTGACGGGAAGCATGGAATACAATCGACATCTCAGGACCAATCAGACGACTTGGACTTCGCAGATGACCTGGCCCTCCTCTCTCATACACGCAAACAGATACGGACGAAGACAACAAATGTAGCAGCAGTCTCTGCATCAATAGGCCTCAACATACACAAAGGAAAAAGCAAGACTCTCAAATACAACACGGAGAATACCAACCCAATCACATTTGATGGCGAAACTCTAGTAGAAGTGGAAATATTCCTGGGAAGCATCATTGATGAACAAGGAGGATCGGATGCAGATGTAAAGGCGAGGATTGGCAAAGCAAGGGCATCATTTCTACAATTGAAGAACATATGGAACTCGAAACAGCTGTCAACTGATTTCAAAGCGAGAATCTTCAATACGAACTTCAAGACAGTCCTACTGTACGGAGCTGAAACGTGGAGAACTACTAAATCCATCGTCAGGAAGGTACAAGTATTTATAAATAGTTGTCTCCGCAAAATACTCAACATTCACTGGCCGGATACTATCAGTAACAGCCTACTGTGGAAGAGGACAAACCAGGATCCAGCTGAAGAGGAAATTAGGCAAAGACGTTGGACGAGAATGGGACCTACATTAAGGAAATCACCAAACTGCATCACGAGGCAAGCGCTAACCTGGAATCCTGAAAGGAAGCAGAGAAGAGAAAGGCCAAGGAACACATTACGCCGGGAAATAGAAGCAGATATAAAAAGGATGAGTAGCAACTCGAAGGAACTGGAATGGATTACCCAGGACAGGTTTGAATGGAGAATACTGGTGTGTGACCTATGCTCCTTCATGAGGGTTAGCGGGCCTACGTAAGTAAGTAATGGTAGGATTGTATGTCCATTGTAAACAACATATTAAATACGATGATGATTAATAATTTTAATTTTTTTTAATATAAAAAATCCTTTTATTTGACAATTGAGTTCATGAGTCCATTGAAGCTAAAACATCACGGGAAACTTGGAAGCACTGGACGACCATTTCGCTCTAGTGAGAAGCCGTAATCAATGGAGTTTAACTTTGTCTGTTGTGAGGCAGTAATTCACTGAAGACAATGGTGGACAGCTTTGCAATTTCGTGGATCCGTTGGAGTTAGACATTAACACCGTTAGATATCGGCTCAGAGGTCTGGAGGTTAGGCGTTCGCGCGCGAGACTGGTAGGTCCTGGGTTCGAATCCCGCGGTGCGGGATCGTGGATGCACACTGCTGAGGGGTCCCACGCTGGAACGAAACGGCCGTCCAGTGCTTTCAGGTTTTCCATGGTAGTCTAGCTTCAATTCACTGATGATTTCAACTATAATATATTTGTGTAAACAACTTATTAATCATTATATCAACTAGATACAACTGAACCAGATATTTCAACAAAATGTCCTGATTGCTTCTAATGTATTTGATTTTATTTTAGTTATTTATTGTTCACGTTTCCTGAAGTATATATTATTTCATTAAAACTTTTTAAGTTATCATAACTGAGCACGAAATCATTCTAAAGGAAATTCATTGAGAAACTAAAAACTGTATATTGAGTTCATTGAATAACATCACTAAATCAAATATTTATAAATAAGATGATAATGATGATTAAAAGGGTCAACTATGAACTTATGCAATACTGTAATTCCTACATCTATATTCTAAAAATACATAAAAAAAGGAATAATTATTGTTCTTTCATGAAATGTATCGTTTAATTATAGGTCGATCATCAGATAGGTAAGTAAATATGATTAGGGACATGAGGTTATAGTAAAAAAAACATTACTTTGATACATTCATGGCTCATTTCTTTCTTCCCCCCCCACTTTTATTATCATTTATAATGATAAGAAATAACAGTAATAAATGATAATAATCAGTTGAAAGAAATGAATAGAGGGGAAAAAAAGAATGTCGGAAAGTGAGGTAAGATAAAATAAGTAAAAGAAATAGGATATCAATGATGATGAATAATCTTGAATCATATTTGACGTTAACAAGAAGAAAAAAAAAGAATGAAACAAAGTTGTGTTTTTTTTCAAAAAAAAAGAAAAAAGAAAAAAAGAAAAGAAAAATAGGTCAGAATCTTTATTATTTTTATTTATTTATGCGTGCATATAAGTATTTTATGATTAGAATGCTACAAAATGATTCACCTTTGTTGTGTTCTTTTCATTTAGTTCATTATGAATTGTTTGTTCTATTTTCTTTGGGATTTTTTTTTCTATTTTATTTAAGTAGTTAATAAGTAGGTAAACTTATTCAGTTTGATGAAAAATGATTTAAGTATATATTATGTAAATCTATCCTAGTATATACATATAATATTCAATATTTGCTTATAATATAACTAATATCATATATAATAAATGTCAAAAAGAAAATAATTCGTTTCCTTTTTTTTAAAAAAAACGATAAACTGAAAGATAAGAAAAATTGATTTTCTTAAGGTTTCCTTTTTCGTATCTATAACTGTCTCCCAAATAAACGATAGATAAATACAGATTATTTATTAGAAATATAGTTGTCAACTGATAACTTGTTCGTGATAAGAATAGAATGTGGTAACTATGATTTTGAGAATAGTTGAAGATTCATAAGTCACTAGAAGTAACAAACAGAGTGATAGACAAGCAGAGATGGATAGTGGCTAGCAGTGGAATCAAGGACGCGCGTCAAGTCCTATTTGGGACTTGTCAGCTGGATGTACCTGCATCTCAGAGTTGATGTTCACTCTAGGACTCGAACCCAGTAACTTTCGCTTCAAACGCCATCGCGTTATCCACTCGGCCACTGAGTCCATCTCTGCTTACCATGTTTGTGAATTAAGGCTATATCGAGGCAATACGCTCAGTATGCACATATGCCAACTAGAGACCGACCAGTTGCAGTCCTAACACATCGATGGGAAGATTCAAACAAACAATACTAATCGAATTTAGAGTGATAGACAGTTAAATAATATACTATGGATATTTTAAAACTTATGCAGTTATAGTCTACAGAAACTATTGGAGACTTGATTATGTTTTAGTATATCCAAGGTGTTTCAAGTGTTTTTCTTTTTGCAGTTTAGTATAAATGATGAGATATTTTATAATGGATGGAGTTTGATGACGGTCGCGCAATAACGTGGATTAGTTGAAGTTAGACATTAACATTGTTGAATGTCGGCTCAGTGGTTTAGAGTTTAAGTGTTTGAGCGTTAGACTGAATGTGTTGTGTTCGAATCCAAGGTCCGGAATCGTGGATGCGCACTGCTGAGGAGTTCAACACTAGGACAAAATAGATGTCGAGTGCATCCAGATTTTCAATGGAATCTAAAATTAATCTATTTATGATCTCAGTCATGACTCAAAAATCTATAGGAATGTGTTATTGAGTGATTGAAAGTAATTCAAAGTAATAAACAGAACTAATTTGAATATATTGCAATATATAAACAATATGATTAAAGGCCTTTATAAGGAGCAATTGTTAACACATATCAAGTATTATTTCGGGTATTCAGTTTCAATAAGATAATATAAACATTCCTTCATTAAACAATAATAGAAAGATTCAAACAATCAATGCAGATTAACTCATAGAGAGACTACTTAAACGTTATTATCATGAACCTATATCTCTGAGATTTCCACTTTTTAAATCGACTTAATAATGCTCGTACCAAAGACTTGAACGAAGCAGATATTTTATTCTTGAATCAAAAAATAACCTGAATAGTTAATATCCCATTATCATATAGGTGTACAACTGCAGAATTTGAAGGTGAACTGTTGTATAGTATAATAGTATTATTTTTACAGCAACTTATTCAGCTAACATGAAGAAAACCTTTGAATTTAAACTTTTTCTTCTATGAATCATATCTAACTGTATTTATTTTAGAATAACTGGTGTAATCAAACTAATCAAATCTTTATGAAATAAATAGTACAAGGTGGCCTGTTTGAATATTTGGGCTACATGTTCCTGTCATCTAGATATTTCAACAAGTTAACCGTTCCCTTGTTTGTTTTAACAGATCATTAGGTCATTACATAAACTATTCATGTGTGTTTGTGAAATGTTTACCATCTTTCGCTGTACAACTTACAGAAATGTACAATCGGAGACACTTTGATGTCTAGCAATATTCATTGACAAAAATGAATATTATTACTTCTGAAATGCTAATATCTAAACGGCGGTCACTCAATATTTATCGTCAATATCGATTAAGAAATAAGGAACTGAAACTCGCTAAAATACTTTGTGCTAAGAATTCTATATTGTACCAAAAATATAGTACTCAATATAAATAATGTTTGGAATTCGAAAATTACTAGCTATTATATGGTATAATAAACCAGGCAAAGTGACTGAATTGGGTTAGATTTAATACATTTCAAAATCATCATCGCTAATGAAAAATCTTTGTGCTTACTCAAAAGAAATCAGAGTTTGATCGGTCAACGAAACATTTGTGTTTTATTTATATGTCATACTGACGATTATCACGTTCTCACTAGTGACTATCTATGAAAAGTAATTTTCGGAGTTCCAGTCAGAAGTTATATCCAGTGGAGCTAAACGATGTCGAGTGTCATAAAGTTATCTGAGAAACATAATAGAAGTTGATCACGCGATATCACGGATTAATTGTTGTTAGACTTTGCACCACTGAATTCTGGGTCAGTGGTCTAGAGGTTAAACGTTTAGGCTTGATCCTAAGTTGAACTATGCTGAAAAGTTTTATACTAGGACGAAACAACATCCCAGTGCTTACAAGTTTTCAGCTGTGGTCTGACTTGGATTAGTTTTGAATTTATATAGGATATAAATACTTTAGTACAACAACATTTCACGATATAAATAAATTTTATTGCTAACGTTTTTTATATGTGGTTAAATTTGTGTTTTCATTTCGTACACATCTAGATACATTTTCCACTCGCTTCGATTTGTAGAACAGATAGAAATATAAAAGGCAGTTATTTATAAATTAACAAACATTATTACCATAGATCTAGGGGAATTCACATGTATAAATACAATGATGTTATACTTAGCCAAATGGTTTATTTATGTCATGTGACTTTCAGTAATTTGCGTAAATATGCATACCTTTTCAAATAGCTTTTACATATCTTTTGCTGATATATATATATATATATCCTGGCTAAATTTGTGAATTATTCCACTTAGGAAACATTAATTTAAATGCATATATAAATCTGAACTGCATTTTCTTCAGTGGAATTTATACATTATAATTTCGATTCTCATACCAACTTTATATCAGTCTAAGTTAGCGTTTATCTAAGCGGGATTCTTATGATCAAAATTTCACGTGACCTTAAGCAAACAAATTTTATACTATTGTTAATCCAAGTTCACTTATTTAACTATAGTTGCTTTCTAATTTTCACAGTGAAATAATTTTCTTTCTACCTTAGTTCATAACTTTGTCATAAAAAAGATAAATTATATAAGTACACTTATATTATAAACCACTAGATTCCAACTTAGTAATCTAGTATTAGCTGAAGTGAATAAATTTCTTAGGTGTTGATTTTTGATTTCACAATTCCAATTCGATCAGAACTAAAATGTAATATGTATTCAATGTTCCACTTTATTTCAGATGGTTCTTTAGTTAGTATATCAGTCAGTTAAAAAAACTACACTGAAATTAAACATGACATCTATATTAAGTGAAATGAATGCATCATTTGAATTCACTTAGTATTGCTTGTTTGAATCTTCCCATTGATGCCCAGGACTGCAACTGGTCAGTCTCTTATTGGGATATGTGCATACTGAGCGTATTGCCTCGATATAGCCTTAATTCACAAGCATTATAAGCAAAGATGGATAGTGACTAGCAATGGAATCCAGGACGCGCGTTTCGTCCTATTTGGAACTCGTCAAGTGGCTATCAGGACTCAGTAGCCGAGTGGAAAACGCGATTGCGTTTGAAGTGAAAGGTACTGGGTTCGAGTCCCAGAGTGAACATCAACTCTGAGATGCAGGTACATCCAGCTGACGAGTCCCAAATAGGATGAAACGCGCGTCCTTGATTCCACTGCTATCCACTATCCATCTATGCTTAGAATGTATCATTTGTTTTACTATAGTTCGTAATTATATAATTTAAGGTATTCTAAAAGATTCTTAATCTCTGTGTATATACATTACCAATGATTTGTAGAGTAGTAAGATAAACTAAATGTATTCATCTATATAATGATAAACATAGTTGTACCCCGTAATTTTATTTTTATATGTATTTTTGGAATAGGCGTGTACTAACTAATTCTTTATACTAATTATTTGTATCATGTGACGTGATATATAAATATATATTTACCCGTTAATACATAGTTTCATAAATAAGTATTTCTTCGAATTTTCTATATTATATAGGTATGTTCTTTCGTGTACGTTGTTAAAGCATTTTTAAAGGTATGTACCCCAAGTAAAAATCCATTTATATATATATATATCCCTATTTACTGATGAATGCATTCAGCTTTACAATACATTCAAGCTGTTTTTATGTAGAATCTAGGATTCAATAGATATAGTGGACTTTATTCATTTACTATTAATTATTGCATGTAGATTACACACGTGAATGGTTATATTTAGACTATAAGATTTCTAGGCAGTTTTAGAAAAAACGTCATGTTGTTTGGATCAAAAGACATTAAAATATTGTTTCGCTGATTAAACACAGCATGATTAACCTGTTCGTATAATATCGTAGATAAAACGCTATCAATACTCATTTAACTGTTAGATTTTTAAAAAAAAGTTTCGGACAATAGTTGTTCTATAAATTGTACATTTAATTAATTCGTCTTATTTATCATCAAACTGTTAACTTTCAGTTATATTTTAGCTTTGAAGATATAACTACTCACATTTTAAATATTTTCAATAAAATTATTATGAATCTATGAATATTGCTATTCAAAACAAAGAACAATAGTTTGATGCAACGTGGCTAGTTGTATGTAACTAGAAAAAGCATTTTATTGATGATGGAAATTTATAGGTCGTGGATTCGAATCCCATGTGCGGGAGCGTGTGTGCACATTGCTGAGGAGTCCCACATTAGGACAAAATGGCCGTCCAGTGCTTCCAGGTTTTCCATGGTGGCCTAGCTTTAATTGACTCATTAATTCAACTAATCATATGATGATTATCTTGTTATTTAATGTTCAATTCACTGAGACTGATAATATGGATGATGAACATATATCGGTATTTGTCTGTTTGTTTACCGGACATAATGTCAAACAGATTTTAATGAGTACTGAGGACAAGACTAAACGACCACTTTATAATGTAGTTTACAAACGATTTCACAAACAAATTCTGATAATAGATTGTCAATTACCGCTATGAACATTGTATTATTCAAATCGATCACTTCAAAAGACTTTAATTTCAAATGATTTTCCCTAGGAACAAAATTATTGAGATTCACACCAAAAAAAGAAACGAAATCTCCATATACATGGATAGTGAACATGGATGCTTTGTAATAGACTTTTTAACAGAAAATATTTAAACTGTCTATTTTATACGAATTGATTGTTAATTACAAACAATATAGTTAATTTCATTTAGTATTGTTTGTTTGAATCTTCCCATTGATGTTTAGGACTGCAACTGGTCAGTCTCCTATTGGCATATGTGCATACTGTGCGTATTACATCGATATTGCCTTATTTCACACGCATTGTAAGCAAAGATTAGCAGTGGAATCCAGGACTCGCGTTTCATCCTATTTGAGACTCATCGGCTGGATGTACCTGCATCTCAGCGTTGATGTTCACTCTGGGACTCGAACCCAGTAACTTTCTCTTCAAATGCCACCGCATTTTCCACTCGGCTACTGAGTTCTGATAGCCATTTGCTTATGCAATAGGGTGAAGTTTAAATTCGTTTAGTATTGTTTGTTTGAATCCTCCCATTGATGTTTAGGACTTCAACTGGTCAGTCTCTCTAATATAGTTAACTATTTCAACTGTTTCTTCATTCATCAATTCCAGGGAATGTGAATATAATCCAGTAAAATGTGTCAAAATAACAACAATATAAAAAGTGTAAACATTTTAAAGCTAACCAACTTTATTATTATCTACGTTTCATCGATTTATGATAATACATAACATTAAGCGAAATAATATTGAACAAAGAACCATTTAGGAAACAAATTTTATTCTTTTGTTTAAAAGGTCATAAATCCCGGAAATTAATTTCTACCATGTTCTATAACTTGGTTAAATGTTGTAAAATATAAAACTTACTAGACTGATCTATGTTATTCAATTTTGATAAACTACATCAAATTGATCCATGATTCTTGAATAACTACTCATACATATTCAATCAGTTTTGCCAATATAACCTTATTTTGAAGAGTATTAACAAAGTTCCCTCAGGTAGAAAACCAAATTCAATAATAATTAAATCATAACAAAACCAAACATATGAAGACAATTTCAACGAGTTCAGTGAATTGTTTAAAAAAAAGAATATAATTTAATTAGTAATATGTGTTAAGTGAGAAAAAAAGCCAAACAACATCTATTCACAACTTAATTCGTCATTATTTTGTGTATATATAACTGTTCTTATTTCAGATAGATTTTTAGTTTTTATAGTGGTTCACTAATGATTTCTCAATGCGAATTAGTGATTAACTTATTTGTCTATAGAATTTTCACTCCCAAAGATGTCATTGAAAACTCACAAAATTTTTATGGACATTTGTAATAAGTTTATCTCAGTCTTAATATATAACAATCTATCATATAGAAATGAATATATATATCAGAAGGGGCTTTTGTAGAGATTTCAGTAATTTTATAGTTGAAATTATGAGTCAACTTAAGCTAGACCACCATGGTAAACCTGGAAGCACTGGATGGCCGTTTCGTCCTATTGTGGGACTCCTCAGCAGTGTGCATCCACGATCGCGCCTCGCTAGATTCCAACCCAGAACCTATCAGTCTAGCGAGCGAGCGCTTAATCACCAGACCACTGAGCTGTCATCCAACGGTGTTAATGTTTAAATTCAATTGATTCACGAAGTTGAGCGACCATTCACCATTGTCTTCAGTTAGTTGACATCTCAAAACAGACCTGGTTGAACTCCACTAGCTAGCTTCAATCGACTCATGATTTCAACTACAGAATATATATATATATATATACATATAAATATATGTTCACAGTTTACTCAACAGTTATTTAATATATATGTTTTTAACTGTTTACAATATATTTAGGGCTTTTAAAATAGGTAAACAATCATGTTACTGGACAATGTTTGATTTTGCTATGATATTATATGTAAATCCTATGCAGTAATACTTAATGTACCAGAAGTGTAAGCGGTAAATATTCACAGTTTTTCGTATTGATTAATGTTATATGGATCATTTAGCATAAAACACATGAAGTGCGCTGTAATGTTCTACTTCTTTTTCGAGTTATTAGATTACATTTTAGATTTCTTTTTAAATATTGATGAATTATTGTGAATTCGACTTACATCACCTGGAGACACATTCAACTGAATAGACCAATGAATATCTTAAACATTTTAATAGCAACCAACCACTACAATAAATTATTCAGTACTTTATGGTTCCAAATAGCTTCTCTATATCAGAAACGAGAATTATCTACAGATGAGTTCGTATAGTAATCACATTTAATTACTAATTGAGTACAATGAGAATTTCAATAGCTTAACGATATTGTTACTACGTTTAGACGAAAAAGTCTTGGTTTTCATACAATATAGAAGCTTAACTGTAGAATGTTAAACAGTCGCAAAACAAACAATGTATTGCCCTACTGTATTTACTAATGATTCAGAAGATGATAATGAGAAACAGAAATAGCTACTTGGAAGAAATCATTGTGAGTATGATAATTTTAAATCATATATTCCGATCGTTTATTATATCTGTTACTCAGCTGAGTCCTGAAAATATAAGCACTTTACCTCATTACATATGATGAATGAAAAATAGAGCAATACATTGGTTAATATCCATTTTTACTGGTGTGTGGGTAACATGGCTGGTGGTCTAGATGAATATTCATTGTGTTATTAAATAGTATCATGTTGTAGTGAACAAGAAGACGAGTGTGAACAATATAATGTAATTGGGCACAAAATATCTCAGTAAAATCTAACAACCATATAATAAATAGTTACTTTGCAAACTATCAATCAATTGCCTCAATCTTGATTACTACTTCTGCAAATATCAGTTCATCATCTTTGATTTCATCGTCCATGCATTTTCATACCAACTGCGTTCCGTTCCTGTTCTTTCATTATCGATCTTCTGCTGAAATATATTCTATACCTGACCATCACTATATGCTACTTATATGGATATAAGTAACCCACACCACAATATCATTTATGAAATAAATAATGCATGTTTTCCTTTTAAATATTTTTCATTTAAACTATAATTTACATATACGATCATTTATGAAATTAATTTCATATGATTTGCAAAATGAAGTTGGTTTATCGTTACTTTAAAGCAAGTTAGTTTCTTTTTCTTTTTTGGTTTACATGTTTAATCACATGTTTTTCGTCTGGAGAACTTAATATTTAATGATACTTTAAAAGTTCAATACCTGGATTTATTTAGGTTGAGTACTTATGTAAAAATTTATTCAAGCCTTAACCACGTTGGATGTAGTATAAATGTTCGTAGGGACAAATTGTTACATCTTTGATTGGTACAATCAAAGGATTTCAAAAGGTTGAAATTGTAATGAGTCCAAAAAAATGAGATTATTGATTATGAGTAACAAAAATATAGTCACAGCTTTAAAAGTGCGATATTACATTAGAATGTAGGATTCAAGAAAGATTAAGAATGAAAACACCTAGGTTATTGTTGTTAATTTCTAGCTATACCATTATAAAAGTCTATAACCGTAAAATATAACTATCCCGAAAACTTAAGGTCGAAAGTCTGTATATTCCAGTAGGCCCTTATCTAATGGTCAAAAAATTTATTGGCTGATTCTATAATTTAACTAAATCACTCAGTAAACATTTCCTAATCAACCTTCTCGATTAAACAGCATAATGAGTTGGCGTCAGTAGTGATTGACCATAGAAACTATAAAACTTTTATAATAAAAGGAAGCATTAATATATATCAATCAACATACAACTAACTTAAACTATGGTGGACAATATTTATAAAAATAACATTCCCATTATTTAAAAAAAAACAATGTAGAAATAAATTAGCACATTAAAACTTTTAATTACCATTTTTATTTCGGTCACATTTTCCATTTACCCTAATACAAAATTTTAATAAAGTAAACTGTTACATTTTTTCTAGCCAGTAATGTAAATCACATGACAGGAACTTTATTTGAGATTATTTCTTTTTGTATCGATTTAAGTAACAAAAAAAAGTCACTCATTAATTTGTTACATTAATAATAAGTTTAATTTTCATTCATTCCTTTTCACACTAAATAAATTTTAATGTGTACTATGCCACTCCCTTAAATGTTTGTCATTTTTTTTCTTTTTTACATTAAAATCAATAATCGATTGGGCAAGACTTACAAACAATGTGTATTTGTCTATGTATCTTTCTATCAATGTTTGCCAAACACATATAAATAACATGTAGGACTTTTTAAGTAAAGATGTATGATGGCTAGCAGTGGATTCCAGGATGCGCGTTTTATCCTAAAAGAGACTGATCAATTACAGTCCTAAACATCAGTGGGAAGATTACAACAAACAATACAAAATAAATATATAAGGCTTTTGTTCATGGTTTGTTCATAACTATCAAATCCAAGTATCGACCCATCGTTAACGTTTATTTCAATTTCGAAATCATGAACTTAACGAAAAAACCTTCATTAGTTCGTATTCATCGGACAATCATTGAAAAAATTTACATTTTAGGGCAGTTTCGTAGAAACCAAGTAGTTTCATCGCGAAACGATATAAACTAATGTGTAGTAAGAAAAAAAGCGGTATTTAAAAGCTTTTTTATTTTAATTTAATACTCCTTCCTGATTCCTTAATACGGTCCCATACTTAGAACGTTCGAATCAAACAATACACCTGAAAAATATAGATCCTTCTCAGATTTATCAAATGAAATATCTGTCAAAAGTTATTTAAAAGTGTAAATGCAATCAAGATGTTTATTGCCTTGAATCCGCTTTTAATCCGTTATATCGAAAGGTTATGTATCCCGTTTTTTAAAATTTGTACTACAGATGAAAGTTCAGTGACTTGACGTAAACTTTTCAGCTTCCAGTCATGTTATACTATTGCCTATTTATAAAATAATTTTTTAGATTCAATCAAATTGTTGTAACTCATTATATAATCAATGTCGTTAATTATAAGCAACCTTTTACAATCAAAAGTGTCTTTGATTCATACAAGCATATATTCTGTCCAAATTTCAATAGCACCCATTCGGAAGTTGTTTTGTGGAGATATCAGTATTTTCATGAGTCGATTGAAGGTAGATCACCATGGAGAACCTGAAAGCACTGGATTACCGTCTCGTCCTATTGTGGGACTCCTCAGCAGTGCGCATCCACGATCCCACCACGTGAGATTCGAACCCAGGACCTACCACAATAGAACGAAACGGCCATCCAGTGCTTCCAGGTTTTCCATGGTGGTCTAGCTTCAAATGACTAATGATTTCAACTATAAAATTACTGAAATCTCTGTTTAAAGTATAATCATTATTTAATAATATTTAATAAAATCAAATCATACAGACAGTTAGGTTAGTAACTAAAAGTTTAAATATTGATTTAATCTTAATTATTTGCAAAATCTTACAAATAAAAAAGTAATTTGATAAAATTCACCTCTATTGAATATTGAATATATCACTAATAATTTATTATTATTTTTAAGTATAAAATCAATTATTCATTTTATAAAGGAAGAATATATGTAATTCAACTTGTTAATAGTACATAATATATATTATCAGTATTTTCTGTTAAATAGGTATAATATATTTGTAATATCTCAGCGAATGAATTTAAAGTAAATCCAATGTTTCGCCTGGCAATCCGGTTCAAGCTTTTTCAAGGAATATCCTATTTCATGTTGTACATCAACTCGGCGCCCAAATACAGTGAAACTATTCGTTCTAATTTAGACGAAAGTTCATATATAAAGTATTTTCTATTGTTACCTAAAATGTTGCTTTATATCCATTTGTAATTAATATATGATCAGAAGGGGTTTTGTGGAGATTTAGTATTTTCATAGTTGAAAGCGTGAGTCAATTGAAGCTAGACCACCATGGAAAACCTGGAACCACTGGACGACCGTTTCATCCTATTGTGGGACTCCTCAACAGTGCACATCCACGATCCTACCTCACGAGCTTTGAACCCAGGACCTACTACAATAGGACGAAACGGCTGTCCAGTGCCTCCAAGTTTTCCATGGTGGTCTAGCTTCAGTTGATTCACGCTTTCAACTATGAAATTTAATATATGGTAAATTAATTGTATTGTATTATTTTATTATATAATATTTACAAATAGTCATGTTAAAATCAATATTTAATATATTTCATTAATGGGAGAATACAGACTGAGAAGATTCCATCAAAACTAATTATTGTTTTAGCTATGATGGATTGGATCATTTTGTATTAGTACAATGGTTACATAGACACAAGGGCATATATATATCCATAGAATGAATATAGCATTTTCTTGTCAAACTAGCAACATAATTAACTTGCTATTTTTAAATAGGGTCTAATGTTTGAAAACATAGTAATATGATAGTAATAACGGTAAAGTTTTATCATAAACTATTGTGTTCATCAGATAAATGCTTTATTAAACAGTATTCAAGCGATCACATGATGCTATTAATTTTTTAGATGAAGTTCTGCTTTTATCCTCATGATGAAGAGTAGTGGTATTATGAACTATACAGGAAGAATAGAGTACTGCTCTTAGAAGAATATTATATTCATTTTCGACAAGTACTGTGATTAAACAGTTTTGATTGATAGTAACAATCCAAATGTAGTAACAGAAAAGGTGAATCGAGCCACATATTTAGGAAATACATATGTTAACTAAGGCCTATCAGTTAAAATATTGAATATCAACAAGAAAATAATAGAAATGTTTACTAACAACCTCATATACAGTGAACAGGTAATGGGGATATGAACTCAGTAGTTTATTGTAAAACGCTTCGGTTCTTTAGACAATAAATACTGAAATAGACTCACAATTTGAGCTTCAAAATCTAGATGCAGATATTTACAGTCGATAAGCCGCAAACAGGATGAGACTAGCTTACTCAATTGTATTTCTAATCATAACCTAGAATAATATACTATAATTTATTTCATAACATTTTATTGAAAGCATGAGAATTCAGAAATCAGTAATTACTAGAATATTTCAAGTTTACCCCACTTAGTACTAAGTCATCTGCTTCAGAATCCGAAATTTTAGAACTCAATTAAAATGATAAAATGAAACGTTATATGTTGATCAATATTTCTGAATGCTTCTCAAAAGAGTTGCACGATTAATATAAGCGGACTAAATTCTTCATTAACCACTTAACCATGCTATATATCAGTTGCAATTATGCTTGTTTAAGGAAAATAATGCACATTATCAGTGACCGAAAACTGTTTCACGAAGATTAGGGCATACAAATACAGACAAATAATGATAACAAAGGATCTATTTAATAGGTTTAAATCGCGTAGAAAGACAAGCAAATATATATATATATATATATATATATATATATATCCACACACGTCCGCCACTCAAGAATCAAACTTTTAAATATTACTTCCCAAAGAGATATAGAATAACCGAATAGTGAATTATCTTTCACTGAAATCTAGCAAGCGGGATCGTGGATGCGCACTACTGAGAAGTTCCATACTAAGACAAAATGGCCATCCAGTGCTCCCAGGTTTTTCAAGGTATTCTAGCTTTGATGGACTAATGAATTCAACTGGTAAATTAATACAATCACCACAAGACGCCTTCTTGAGAGTTAATTTTCGTTAATATATATGTAAAGATTACAATTCTTTATTTAGTTTCAACTTACCAGTTCATTTTGTTTTGTTCTACCAACATTATGTCGTGTAGTTGTTTTAATCCCTTTGACTGGTTTACGTCCATTAACACGTTTCGTAGATTTTTTACCTGGTTTTATAGTGTAGTCAACATTTACATTTGATCTTGGAATAAGTGTTACATCAGAATAGATATCCAGTTCGCTTGAAACAGACGGTAAACCATCAATAGAGTTATCATTGTTACTATTATTATTATTACTATTACTACTACCATCTAATTTATGACTATCTGATCTACCATCAGTTTTGGTAACCATCAGTGTATTAACTTTAGTTTTATCATATCTGTTCTCGGAGATTTCTTCACCATTACTTGTCTGACTACTGCTTATACTACTACGACCAGAATCAGTTGATGAAAAACTATGAATATTATTAGTATCCACTTTAGTTGTGTTGTTTGTATTCTGTGCTAATGATGATGACGATGATTGCAGTTGACCATTTTGATTTTCACTATCAATATTTTGACTTGCTTTAACTGATACTATGGTTGATTGATCAGAGGATAGTGATAATGGTGAGTGAGATGATGTATTCATAATCTGCCGAACAGGATTATTCACTGGCGGTGTTTTAATCGGTGTTATCGTTGTTCCTAATGCTTTCATTTTTGGTGATGATGAAGTTGAGGGCGATGAAGTCGTAAAGTGTTTATTGTTACTATTATTACTGGTAATTTCATCAGTATTATTAATATTAGTGTTCATATTATTTTGTTTGTTGAGATTAACAGATGTGGTAGTATCGGTTTGTTCATCTAAACAAGAGACTGATTTATTTTTCTTTCTGTCACGATTATCCATAATATGATAATGTAGATTCTTCTGATAGAATTCAAATGTTTTTTTTATTGATTGTACGGTCTGTTTTTACTTTTTGCCCCAAATTGAATATCATAGAATACACATGATCGATTGCTAAATGAACGTGAAGAATATATTTTAAGGTTTTTCTGTCTATGTGTTTGTCAAAAGATTCGTTGATAATAGTATTGTTAATAATTCCAAGGGTTACTGAATAATATTTAGGGCCATGGAGGTAATAGGTAGGGTGTTATCATAGTGTACTTTCCATTCCGTTGAACAGGTTGCAAAAGTAAAACATATATTTCGCACCTGTTTGAGTTAATATCAGACACTTGTAAAGTCAATAGAAAATCTCACTGCCTTAACTGTTATGATATTCCTCTAAATTGTGTAATATGGAAGTAATAATTGTTGTACTTCTCTAAACTAATGTATTTGTAATAATTATAGTTCGCAGTTGTTGGTAGCTATTAATAAACAACTAAATAACTAAACTGTTTGGCCATATCATACATTGCATTTATGTGTGTTTGAATATAATGACAAAGTAAACTTTATATCTGATTTGATTACAATCCTACTATTTTAGGCAAAATAATTTTAATAGCCAATCGGAGGAAAAAATCCTGACTTACCCAATTTATAGTTTTATCTGATTGGTCAACCTAATTTATTGTAATTTTAGGCTCAAAATATCTAAAATATGGTGTTTTTAATGATATAACTAGCTAATTGCTTTTTACAGTGATCTAAATATACGTTATTCAAATTTCTAGTATGATCAGCTAATTGTTGAGCCGTTTATTACTGATTTTATGCGAACAATATTTTCTTCAGCAGAATTATCTCACCTCTTGGTATTGTATTATTTGAACTCAGAGAGACTATTAAAATCGTCAGTCTGGGCTTATAATCTAAACGATTATAAAATTGTTTGCAGTTTGCTAGTATGCTAAAGACTTGACATCCTTGGGAATCGATAGCCATATAAATATCTGAATTTCGATATTACGACAATTGGGTGAGCTAGTCTTAATAAATACGTTCAGTCAGTATTTCTCCATATGGTTTTAAGAATAAAATTAAAATATGAAAGTGGTCTCAATCATGATCTAGAGTCATTTAGAAAAATTTGAAAAACAGCAAGTCATTGAATGTCTGTTTAGTTCTAGAACTTTTGGTTTTCACTATTTCTCCAACTGACATCAGTTTCTAGTAATAATTATCCAGAAATTACACCAATAAATCTAAACAGAGCAATAAAAACAAGGTTTGTAAAATGAAATAAAATTTTATTTAATACCACAAAATCTCATCAGCTGGATATAGTCTGAAGTTATAATAATCAACAGAAATATTAACTGATGTTTAAGATTAATAGTTAAATTCATGAGTTGATTTAAGCTAGACCACCATTGAAAACCTATAAGCACTGGATGGCTGCTTCGTCTTAGTATAGGACTCCTCAGTTAGAAATTTACACCCTTGGATTACGGTTTAGTGGTCTAGAGGCTAACTGTTTGCGCGTGAGACCGAAAATCTTGAATTCGACTCTCGAGTGCGAGATCGTGGATGCACACTGTCGAAGAGTCCCACAGTGGGAAGAAACGGCCGTCCAGTGCATTCAGGTTTTACAAGGTGATCTAGCTAAGGTAGACTCATGAATTCAGCTATTAAAATTACTAAAACCTCCACAGACTCTAATTCTGATAAAATACTTTAGTTTGTGAAGTTTAAACAAACATTCGAAGCGAAATGAAAATGAGAATAATAAGAAGAATAGGACAGAAAGTATGGGAATATTCATGATTAAGATTTAGTTGTTGGAAAGTAGCAATGCAAGGTAGAATGAATGTTATAGTTACAAGTAATCATTATCAAGATAAAAGAGATTGTTATGCAAAGGTAATGAAATTGATTGGTTGATTGCAATATCACTCAACATAATAAGAAATAAAATTAAATACGTGAACAATAATAAGATAATGTACGAGTAGGTAAATATGTAGGGGTAGGTAATGACTGTTAAACCATAAATGAAAATATTTATACTGATTCAACATGACTATGTACATAATATCGTTTTTAGTGTAATTCATCTTTGTATTGTTTCTTCTAATCTTCCTGTTGATGTTTAGGACTACAATTGATCAGTCTCTTATTGGCATATGCGCATCCTTTATGGATTGCCTCAATATTGCCATCAAGTGACAAGCGATGAACAGAATACTTAGTTCTGTATGTACAGGTCTAGTTGAAAAATGTTGTCATCTAATGGTCTTGGTATGTTTATTAAAAGGCGTAATATAAAGAAAGAAAATAACACCAACATTATCTACATATTGTTTAAAAATAGGTTATTGTCGATATGACCAAGTGAAATAGTACTGAACTTATGATGTATGTGATTACTACACTTCCTAACCATTCTAAACAGTGTTCTATGTATTTATTAAGTATGAACTTGATGGGATTCTTTTCTGCCTATGCCACTATTACCAAGAAACAGTCAAACGTGTGAGTATTCTACTACGTTCATATAAATTAGCGAGCTCCTATGGTGTGAAGAAAGAGAGTTTGCAAAAAAAGATTTCGATATATTTTAATTAGTTGTGATAAGAAAAGAAACTTTAACTTCCCGTTGGAAATAATTTCAAGCAATCAAAATTAAATCTAATACTAGAATATTAAAAGGGTAATGTACCCGAATGCCGAAAATTTAAAATAAGCTTATATCCTAACATTAGATTACAGCTGATTAACAACTGGAGTACATTTTCTTTAATTTTGTAAGGTAAGTAGAAGAGGTTACTACAAAAAAGTTACAAATTCGTGACTATAATTTAGTTAAATGTATATTGAAGCATTTATCACAACACTTATTTTAAACTAATTATAAGAAGTATATCCATATCGTTTCTGTTATTTCTTGGAATTAACTAGACTTTAAGGCTTTAATGTGAGGTTTATTATTCTGTAACTTTGTAGGTTGCCGCAATAAGCTAATGACTTAGTTATAATTATGAAGCTTTTAACATAAAACAAATTATGTGGTCCAATTATGTGATATACACATGAACAAGGTGAAAGCCTTTCTTACAAAAATTCGATATAGTATCATCTCAAGAAATAGAGCGATGGAAGTATTGTTGAGATAGAAAAATTTGAATCTATAAAGAAATTAGCGTTCTATCAGACCTACTGATGAGTACGTTAGTTGAAGTGGATCAGTTTGGGCATTAAACATAAAAGATTATATTCAAAAAGTGGATGGGATTTCAGTTGACGATTAGAAATCTCCAGAATTAGTGAATGGTATAGATCAAACTAAACATATATGAACAGTTAGGTAAGTTCACATGCTGATGTGGAGCTGATTGCATTAGTCACACAAACCGAGCGCTTTCTGAACTCAACTCCGAACACTCTTCTGCTTGACTTTCGAAAGGTGTGTGTAGAATAATCAATAGTTTAATATTGAAACATCTCGTGAACTCAAGTCACACGACTCCACTTGAAATACACTTCAAAATCATCTATACAGTTAAGCTATTTAGTTCTAGAGAGGTGCAAACCAATAACATGTGTGCTGCAGAATTGTTGGTAAGTAACCTTTTCAAACCTGAGCTCTGTGTGTAAAAGTGACATGTGAAAGCTATTAATTTTCCTTAATCTTGACATCTAATTTTATGGATGGTAATTTGGTAGTTAATTATTCGTTATTATTACTTGTAACTTTTTTAATTTGTTCTTCACGTTTCTTATACTTGCCAAGTGGATAATTACTTTTTAACACATTACAATGTATCATCTTTCGTTTAATTCTCTGTCGCTACACAGCTTTCTTTTGACACATGAAATTAACATTAACGTCCTCCTATTTTTTAATAAACTATTTTATTTGGTAACTTACCATAAAAGTGGTCGTATAGTTTGAGCAAATAATACTGTCAGGAATTAAACTTTTCCACTGAATTATCTTTGTTTCTTTTTCAAAGACATTATAGGTTACTTTCGTTATATAGTAGAAACTTTATTTACTGTGCAAACAACTTCTGTTGAACTTAAGAAACACCTTATGTTGGTAGAAATAAATGTAATAATTTAAAGATAAACTATCTCTACATTTCATCGCTCATCATAATTGTTTACCACGAAATAGATGATGAGTCCTCGAGGTTTTAAAAGTGAACATATTCTTCTGAAACGATCAATTTGAAAACAACCCATGAAATTAATATAAACTGTTGGAAAATTATAGACAGTATCGTTTTGTGCTTACAATGATCTTTAAACCAATGTTACTATTGGTGTTTTAGTTTCCATAATATAATCTAGTATTTAACACAAGATAAACTTAGCACTTGAACTCGTATGTTCCCTGTAAAACTTTTTATAACCAATCCTATTTCTTTCAAAAGTATTTATCGACCATTCATTTAGATCATATTGTTTACACTTACACTTAGAAGAGACTAAATCATTTTCTAGCTAAACTTTCGTATTCATAATATGTTCTTGGAAGTCTTTGAATTAGTGCAGTATTGGCTTCCGAAATCTTCATTGAATATATATAAATTAGTAATTTACTAGTTGAATTCATGGGTCCATTAAACCTCTTTCTGGTAATAACTATCATGTGCTCACTAGCGACTGGCTTTAAGAGGTATTTCCTGGAGTTCTAGTGAGAAGCCGTGATAAGTGAAGTTCAACCATGTCTGTTGTGAGGCAGTAGCTCACTGAAGACAATGATGGATGGTGGCGCAGTTTCGCAGATTGGACAATGACACCTTTGGATATCGGCTGAGTGGTCTAGAGGATAAGCCTTCACGCCTGAGCCTGAAGGTCCTGGGTTGGAATCTCCCGAGGCGGGATCGTGGATGTGTATCGCTGAGGAGTCCCGCGATAGGACGAAACAGCCGTCCAGTGCTACCAGGTATTCCATGGTGGTCTAGCTTCAATTGACTCATGAATCCAACTATTAAATTATTACAATCTTAACCAAACCTCTTTCTGAAAACAGTGGAGTGTATATTTAGTCAGTTTATGATAAAGTATATAACTCAGATCTTTTCTAATGTATAAAGTATTTATTTGAGTTTATTTGGATTTAATTATGAGTTATTCACATTAAATGCCTAATAATAGAAAAAATATTTTTTTGAAATTGAAAATAACAGGTTAAGTAATTTGTGGGAGGACATAGATCAATACATGATTATATTTTTGAATCAAATTATCCATAATGGATGATATTATACATATTCAATATTACTGTTCGTTGAAGCACACAGGAAAACCATTCAACCGGTCGTACAGAACATAAATTTCAGCACAAATTTGTTACATTTCGAGTTGGCATTCGTCAACTTAGCGATAATCGGTCAGAATAAGAGGGAAAGGAAGAAAAAGTATCAACTAAAACGGAAAGCTAAATATGATGAACAAAAGCAACAGATACGATCAAAGGATAGATAGAACGGACCAATACTTACCTCGAAATGTAAAGGAAGATACAGAATGGACGTGTCTTTTTCATAACGATCGATCCTGGTTTGTGTTACTCCATGAACCTGGCTACAGATAACAATTATTTCAAAAATCTCCACGAAGAAGTCCATACCAATTGCATGTGGCTCACTCCAATAGTCACTGACCTCATCAATCAACCCCATTTGTTATACAACGATTACTTTCACTTTGACTAGCATTATTACTATTGAAAAACATCACTATGTCTATCAAGGCGACCATTGTTACCTATGCCATTTCTAATCCTACTATATACTTATTAATTTTCTATACGTATACTGACATTCATTCTATCTATTCCACTTATCTATAATTTGTTTCTTCCATACTTTTCTCTTACTGTGATTACATACAAATTACATTAACTGAAACATGTAACTTTTCTATTCTCAAGTGAAAATAAGCAATAGGTTTCTGTCTGAATTCAATAGGTTTCTTTTTAAAATCAGTTAAATTAATCCAGCCTACACAATTTGTTACATTTCCTAAACTAGTCTAATCTATGTGTTTATTGTGTTGCATGAATGTACCCATTATATATATAATGATAACAGTAAAATTAAATTTACATAGTTTTATTTGCTATTGTTGCCTTTATTGGTACAGATGCTTTGGTTTGGTTAAACGATTTACTATTAAATCCAAATCAAAAACGAGCAACAACTAAGAGTAAAGCAAAATAAAAGTACTAATGTTCCATATCAGATTGATTTGCCAAAAATAAAACATACACAGTAACACATACTTGTGCATACACTAATAAAATGACACATTTACACATGGATACACAAAAAATGGTACCTTTATTATAAACCATTGGAATGGATATACCTATTTACTATTGAGAGATGCATGTTTATTTAAAATGTATGTATAAAAATAGTCTACCGTAAAATGTATGCAGAATTGTAATAATAATAATAATAAAAAAATGCAAACAAAGTTCAATAATCTATAATAAAACACATTCAGCTGTTTTAAACAATAAACTTCTTATAAAATAGAACAAAACAGATGGGGATAAAGAATAACAGTTAGACCATATGAAATATAACTAAATTTCTACTACCAATATATTTGGAATAATGACGTAACAATCTGTTGTTTATGGATAATTGATTTTTTTTCATTATTTCAATTTTGTGAAAAATAATAAATTAATTTTGAAGTGTAAGTTAAATATAGATCAAATAGTTGCTGAGTGCATGTTTATAATAAATCAATATAAAATATACTGATCCGACATTCAATATCTTATTGTTCAATGTTTTGATATAATAGTATTTTTTTTCAAAGTAATCAGCCGGATTATTTACGATATACAAAATCTATCTGACTTCACTATTATGAAAACATAAATAAATTATTCAATTGTATTGGTTGTTTGAACCTTCTCATTGATGTTTAGGAAAACATCTGATCAGTCTCTTATGGCATATGTGCATACTTTGAGAATTGCTTCGATATTGCCTTAAGTCATAAGCATTAAAAGCAGAGTTGGATAATAACTAGCAGTGGATGAGTGGATAAAGCGATGGCATTTGAAGCGGACAGTGATGGTACATAACTGTCTGAAAAATAGTAATAAGTTTTTAGTTAAGTGTAGGACTATTCATTGATGCACATCCACGACCTCATTAGAGTGGATTGGACCAATACATTCGGTCTGGCGCGAAAACACTTAACCACTAGACCACTGAGCTGACATTCAACAATTTTAATGTAAAAATTCAACCGATTCACAATATTATCTATCTTCCAGTGCTTTTAATGGATATCCGTCTCACGTCACACATGTTTCAACCCCACCGATCACAGCTTCTCAATAGAACTCCAGGAATTGAATATTTAGGTTAGTTACTAACAAGTATATAATCATTATCTCAGCTTGGTCATTATTAAAAACTAGGAAACAAGAGATGAAAAGGTTACTCAAAGCTTCTTGGTTTTGAATTGTAGTTTGGCTCCTTATTCACATACATGACTTCATTTCATCATTTTTGCCAACTTCTCGATCACTGCAAAACCCTCACTCGTCATTTAAAATCTCCGAATACGCTGTTATGCAACTCTATTACTACTAAACAGTAAACTGCTTTCACAAGCTTTATAGAAGGACAGTGGCTAGCAATGGAATCCAAAACACGCGTTTGTCCCTATTTAGTATTCGTCAGCCGGATGAAAATCCATCCCACAATTGATGTTCACTCTAGGACTCGAACCCAATACCGTTCGCTTCAAACTCTATCGCGTTATCCACTTAGCTACTGAGTTCATCTTTGCTCATAATGCTAGTGAATTAAGGCAATATCGTGGCAATACGCACAGTATGCACATATCCCAATAAGAGACTGATCAATTGCAGTCCTAAATAACAATCGGAAGATTCAAGTGAACAATACCAAGTGAATGAATTTTTACTTTATTTGTACATTTTATTAGCGACCATTCATTACGTAACCAGTTTTGGCGAGCTCTCTGGTGTTTTATCACAATCAATATTATAAAATATCTTTTTAGTTATCTAAATTTGTAGTGTTCTATTTAATCCCCTGAATTTATTTACATCTTTAGTACTGTAATAACGATATTTGTTCTAAACAACTTTCTGCTGAACTTATTTTTATCAGCAATTTTAACTCATTTTGTTATTATGATTTCTAAATATTTCAGGTTGCATCCAGCTGACAACATCTAGACAACATATAATGAATGCATTTGATTTGTATTGGTTTCGTACATTCTTCTGGTAAGTCCTATATAGAATAAAACAAGCGTTGTGAATTACACTATTATTTACATTGTATTGATTATACATTAAATGAATTCATTCTGTTCTTCTCAAATCCTTATTCATACTCTCTTCAAGATGATAAACTAAGTTATTTTTATATAGTTTAAATCATGAGTCAATTGAAGCTAGACTACCATGGAAAACCTGGAAGCACTGGATGGCCGTCTCGTCCTATTGTGGGACTCCTCAGCAGTGCACATCCACGATCCCACCTCGCAAAATTCAAACCCAGGACCTACTATTCTCGCGCATGAGCACCTAACCGATAGACCACTGAGCTGGCCAGCATCCAAAGGCGTTGACGTTTAACTTATATGATTTTTTTTTCTATTTAGTCGGTAATAATGGTTTTTGTAATTAACATTAATGCACACAATTTATGAAGATAAATATACATTTTAAATTATCTCTGTTATTTTTATTTATTAGCTTAAAATTAATCAAAACGTCTTAGCTTTCAAAACAGACTGAGCTATGATTACAGACCGGTAATAAGTTTTTGTGTAGCACAAAGTAACTTTCTGGCCCTCTTTGATATCTAATTATTTTCCAACTGGTTTCCATCCATGATGATAACAATCAATTTATCTTGATAGATTTCTCTAGCAAGTGTATATATATATATGCCAGTAAGTGTTTTTGTTTTCAACTTAAATCTGATATAAGAATGAACCGTAATTTCTTCAAATATCTGTGTAATTGAGATTTTATGAAATCGAAGAGAAAATATTCTGTTCAGTGCATAAGAACACACAAGTTGAAATTCATTGGGTATACATAAATAAACAAATTTTCAAATTACTACATATATCTGAGAAATGCTACAAATATGTCGACTGATGACTTCGTCATATAAACAGAGGAATAGAATTTTTAAGCACCGGCAACAACACTTAATCAATTAGTTAAAATGAATTTTGAAATTGTCATTTATATGGAATTATTCAGGTATCCTACCTTTGTCTTGATAAAACAATTAAGTACTAAATAACTGCCTTCATGTTCATTTATAAGTTGATTTACTTGATGGGTCCAAATTTATCGATCTGATGCTTCTTTATATGTATATACATTTGAAAAATCCGAACTCGATTTTGTTGTATCAAGCATGAGTACCATATAATTAGAAATATAAAATGACAACAAATCAGTTATCCAGCTTTTCTGGCTTTCCGTGGATATATCTTGTATATATTAGAAGTATCTTACGCTGCCAAGTAAATTCGTTGGTAATTGATGATCATTTTTTTAATATTATTCCTTTCATACATGTGTACGTGTATATGTTAATCAGAAAATCAATAAACTTAACAGAAGGGAAATAAATTAGGTTTTATCAGCAAATGAAATCAAACAATTGATTACAAATTACATAATATCATATTTCATTTGGTATCTAAAAGTTCCATCTATATTTATATACATTGGAAACTAAATCCTGAAACCCCCCAAAAAAAAAGAAATCTCATTAGAGATTACAGTTAGTAATGGATTATGTTATCTAAATAATTGAGCGGAAATCAACAGAAACTATAAAATAACAACACACACCTACACAGAAAAATTGAGAAGATAATTATTTATTATTTATCAGATTATCTATCAACATATCCAACCAAATATCGAATTAAATATTCTATAAAAGATTAGAACAGTTAAAAAAAAAGATGAATTACTATCCTATTTCATTTCAAACTGAATAAAAACATTTATAATATGAAATCAATAAATTGTCTGATAATAGAAAAAATTTTCATAGTTGAAAGCATGAGTTCATTGAAGCTAGACCACCCAGGGAAACCTGGAAGCACTAGACGTCCGTCTCGTCCTATTATGAGACTCCTCAACAGTGCGTATCCAAGATTCCGCCTCGCGAGATTCGAATCCAGGACCTACCAGTCTCGCGTGCGTGCACTTAATCGATAGATCACTGAGTCGGCCGGCATCCAACGGTGTCAATGTCTAACTTCAACCAATCCACGAAATTGAGTGACATATCCACCATTGTCATCAATGAGTTGATATCTGACAACAGACCTGGTTAAACTCCACTGGTTACTGCTTCTCACTAGAACTCCAGGAAATATCTCTTGTAGCCAGTCACTGGTGAGCATATGATTATTATCAGAAGGGGATTTTGTGGAGATTTTTATTAATTTTATGTAGTTGAGATCATGAGTTGATTGAAGATAGATCGCCATGGAAACCCTGGAAGCACTGGACGGCCGTTTCGTCCTATTGTGGGACTCCTCAGAAGTGAGAATCCACGACCCCACCTCGCGAGATTCGAACCCAGGATCAATCAGTCTCGCGCGTGAGCACTTAACCGATTAGACCACTGAGCTGGCTGGCATCCAACGGTGTTAAATTTTCTTGTTTTGTTTTTGTGTATTTTCGCCTATCTATTCGAAATAATCAAAAAGAAATTTAGCAAAATATAGTCTCCCATAGGTATAAGATTTATACATCATCAATATGGTCTATATTGAATAAAATCACTGTTTAATCTATGATAAATCAGCGTAAATCAACTACTTTACTCTGTTATATTGAGCCAAAATTGACAATATTGTTTAGTTTTAGAAGAATGTAAATGATGTTTCCGTATTCCTAACCAGACATAAAGATAAAACATATATACATATAAGTATACAGACATAATAACAGTATATATAATTATGTCAAGCTTTAGAATAAATTGAATTCTGATTGACATTTTTCATTATTAGTAAATACTTATAGGATTACATTTTGATGATTCATTTGTTCTCTTCCTATAAAATACTATTTTTAAAAAATAATAGATTGATATGGATGTCGACTATCCAGTGATGAATTTGCCTTCAAACTAATCCTTTGATTGATTAGTATATTGAAGTCAATAGTGATTTATGATAAATAATTTTGCTGTAATCAATCAAATTAGATAAGATTCAATGTATAACCATGTCTATAAAAATAGAGGAAAATCGAATTACATTGGTGTGAAGTTCAAACACGATTAGATTTCATTATATATATATATATATATATATATTATATACATTTATTCTTGTCATTATCTAAGTGCATAGTACTTTACAACTTAAAAAAAACTATACTTGGAATCATGTACTTTCTAGATTTATGGGTTACTTTCAACAGTAATAATAATGTATATGTAATCAGATTTTCATGTGAAAAACCGATCAAAAGGATCGATTATATTGCTACTGATTCCCTCCCACCCAATTGTCATAGTCGAAGATATCTTATTGTTCCAATAATTGCATTGTAGGGGGGTATTGTAATTCTATATGAATCCAATAAATTTCATAAAATTAATTGATTAGCAAACTATTATTCTATACATTAGTATGTAATGTTCATTAATAACTTACTGAAAAAGACTTAATAATGAGGGAAGACAGGATAATAATGGTAAATAGTAGTTATCTTTTTCTCAGAAGACACCAGACTTTAGATTACATTCCATTGAAAAAGTTGATGGGAACCAATTTTAAAAATTTCAATGAATTCTTTAAACATACAGATACATGTACATGTATCTAAAACACATGATCACATTTTGACCCTGGAGAATAAAATATTCCATCTTTTGCATATAGATGTACTATAGTATAATAGTGTGAATAACATGCAAAAATATAAACTATCTTGTCACAATAGAACAGATTAACCGATAAACATATTCTTAAAACAATTGAACGATTCTTTTATCCAAGTTCTTATAGTATCCTTTATTCTCTGTCATACATAATTTAGTAATAAACATTTTATACACTAAGAAAAAAATTAAAGTTCCATTTATACCCTGGGGATAAAAATCGAACACCATATAAATCATAGAATAAATAAAATAAGTCTATGGATGTTTAGAGATAAAAACGGGGGAGATAATATGAAAATCATTGAATGAAGTAAATGTTTTTTTTTACCTGAAAATATTTTGTAATTTAATCATTAAAGTGTTCTCCTATGGTAGTTAAATGAAATTAGATAGCTGAAATCATGATTACACTTAATTATAGACTACTAATTGAGTAGAAAATTAACCAAACCTTCGGAAAATATGTTGTATTATTCCACATGACAAATTTTATCGTTCATACTGCCTAATTCGGAAATATGACCTAATCCGTTAATAAGATAATAGTTTGTTGGGACATTTCTGATAAAATACCTAATGAGTAAATGAGTTGTGTTTAGATTTTAACGACGTAGCTACATATTAAACTCTTCGTCATCTTATAGAAATTAAAGAATATCGTATAAGATGTTAGGATAGTTCATTTGAATCGCTCCAATTTTCTTCTCTATGTTACAATTGGTTTGCTTTGTTGTCTGAAGATTGAGAATGAATTCAGTGATTGTGTAGGCACACAATTAGCTTCTTCGTTAATCTGTAAAATTTGGTATAGTGTTTATCTAAATCAATTACTTGAAAAGGTGTAAGAAGAAATATCAATCCTACAGATAATTCTGAAAAGCTCTCCATCGAAATCAAATCCACCAGGATCATATGTTTCATAAAAGATTTACTCCAACTTACATCAAAGAAAGAAATTTCTGGTCATCAGAAATTCCAAATAATGTCTCTTTAGTAAGTACTGGGTTGCGGAGATTGTTGAATTTGATGGAAATTCCGATATAATCTTAGTTAGACCACTACTGAAAATACTGAAAATAGAAAGGAATTGTGAACTTGAAGAATCATACAGGATGTGAAGTATTCAGTGTATAAATAAATAATATCTTTGTAATATCCCAATGAGTAGAAAAATTAGATTTTCTGACATTTTGTGACTCATTGTAAGCCGCTTCTTTAAAGAATAAATAACCAAAACAAAATTAATTCAAGTTTAAATAGTACAACGGAACAACATGAATATTATGTGATCAATCAAAAAACGGGTCTGAATAAATCAATGTCATGTCATTTCGGTCAAGGTGAGTCATAGCGACGTGTATGTAAATTTGTGTGTTTATGTGTGTACTGTTAAGAATGAAAAATGTGTGACCTTTATAGTGATTAATTTATAGAGATTAATTTGCAAGATAATGATATGAGTTGTGAATATTATCAGACTATCAGTCCAATTAGGATGTATGGTTAGGCCTTCTTTTCTGTTGAGAGGAGTAGGATTAAGCATTATATGGAACGCTTCAGCTAATCTCCTTATTTGTAATTGGAAAAAACTTTTTGTAATATTTTGATATTTTTGAAGTCGGTTTGGTGGTCGTTGAAAATGGTGTGAACCGCTATTGCCGATTTGATTTGAAGTCTATTCAGTTCTACAGGATTATTAGGTGGTTTCTTTGTGTACCTGAAATGTTCTTTGGCTAGAGTCAAGATTTAACGATATGACTCTCCAATATAGAAGGCATCAAAATCAAAACAACCTCATTTGTAGGCGCAGTTCAGTGTTGACATGAGGGAGACTTCCTTTTAAGCGAACTAAAGTATTCAAAGTGTAATTCACTGCAACTGATCAATTGCAGTCCTAAACGTCAATGGGAAGATTCAAACAAACAATACTAAGTGAATTCAAACTTTACCCCATTGCATAAACTAGTGGCTATCAGGACTCAGTAGATGGGTGGATAACGCGGCGGCGTTTGAAGCGAACGGTACGGAGTTCTAGTCCCAGAGTGAACATCAACTCTGAGATGCAGGTACATCCAGCTGACGAGTCCCAAATAGGAAGAAACGCGCTTCCTGGATTCCACTGCTAGCCACTATCCATTTTGTTTATTTAGAAGTGTGTTCGTTGTTTTGTAGTATACGCTAATTCTGTGTTGTTTTAAGATTCTTTACAGTTCTTCTGTTGTTTCATGACGGTATGGTAAAATTCCAGTACCATTCCATGATATTTCATTCGAATTATTATTATTATTACGTAATGAAATGTTCCGTTTTAATATACTTCTAATGATCTTCATAGGAAAATTATTAAATTATAAGATGCTGATCACATTATTTTGTTTCTTTTGTTAATCCTCTTCCGATGTGATAGTCTTGTTAGCTCTTCTAAAAAGACATAGGGCTAGCGAAATCTTTGCACTGAAAGGATGTGCTGAATTGAAATCATTGTAACGATCAGAGTGTGTAGGTTTTCGGTAGATGGATAGATTTAGAATTCCATTTAGATTTCTTTCCACTAAGCAACCTAAAAAATGGTAGCTCATCATGTTCATTTTCATTCTCGTTCGTGAATTCGATGTGAGATGAAAGTGTATCAATTCGTTTCTAAGAAGATCTTGGATTAATTTTGATTTGGTTATTTATTCTCTGAAGAAGTTGCTTACACTGAGTTACGAAACGTCATAAAATCTAATTTTTCTACTGATTGGGATATTACAAATATATTATTTATTTATAACAATCTACCCAATGCTCAGTATATTCGAACTTATCAAATCAAACCTTAGTAATGTTACCTATATTCAGTGTATATTCATTATATTTTGCCAAGATTATTTGTAGTTTTATAATGAAATACATTAGTTTTCTCCATCTGTGTTCTCGTTCACTAAACTCGTTAGTTGGATGTACCTGAGAAGATACAAGTAAACAATACCAAGTGGATTTAATGATGTATTTTGTTTATGACCTTTATAAAATCAAAGTCGGGGAAACCTGGTGCATTACATGATTTTCTTTTATCTATCAGTTCCATCAATTTTGATACTATCGTACTACTTAACATAATACGTCAACTTAATATGATTTTAGCTTTGGATTTGAGATTATCATTCGAAGTACTGTAGGCAGCTTAACTGTAAGGTATAAATCTACGGAAATGAGCTGATCTCGCAAACTATTTGAGAACTCTTCGATAAGTGTATTTTTATACATTGTAAGTTTTATGTATATTTGTTTTATACATCTGAATGCTTTTAAGATGGTGTATGATGAAGACTAAGACATTTATTTATATAATATTAGTCCAATATGTGGCTGAACAACAGTAAAGTGGGATGTAATCAATCATTAAACCGACTTCGGTTTTGATAAGTACTTGCACTTCATGATCCAAGTGTTAAATAAATTCGATTTTTGTAAGTTCTTAGCAAGAAAGCAATTTTGTACTTGACCTAACTATGTACGTCGATATCAATGGACGCTATCGGTTCTTGAGGATTTTTCCTTTTTGAAAATCAGTTATTGAAGCCAATGAATAAAAAAATTTACAACTTCATATAAACCTTTATTAAGTAACAATTCTTGAATTATCTACACGTTTCTGATATTCTTTACATTATGAATGATGTCAAACGCAGCACCAAACTAGAAAACTCATAGGATTGTTCAGTCATAATTTGAGATCTTCTAGTCACACTGATACATGACCGATAGACTTGGTAAACATGACACTGATCGTAACTCAGTGATTAATCAATTATAAACTGTTCATCTCAGTTTAGATGAGATGGAGTTCGAAAAAGAACATCCCTTTATGAACACATTGTACTTGATATATCCTTTCAAATTCTATTTCAAGAAACATTTCAGTATACTGAGACAGTCAGCGGTAACTATGCTCAATAATTCATGATTTGGTTAATTTAATGCATCTTAAACCAGTATTATTAGATCACTTCTCGTTTAACTAGTTCAATATGTAGGTGAATAGCTCGGTGATTTTTTAGTTAGAGAAAAAGACATTACTCACAAATTATACATCCTTGCTATAGGATATGATAAATTTTATTGAATCCAGTAATCTCAAGTATCAAAAAGTGTAAGCAGTTCTCAAACTTTTCGTTACATATTCCTTGGTATAACATTGAGGACTAGTTCTCTCTATATATTTCCCCTAACCAAATATTTTTCAATAAAACTAATTGTATTATATGCTTGAATTGTAATTGGGATTTTTTTATACTGTTTTCAACTTTGAATTAGTTAAGAAACTTTTTTAATGGATGTCGTTCAATAGATTCTTACATATATGAGGTCATATGATTCGACCTCATTATAAGTGGTTATGTGTATTTGTAGCAATATTAAAAAGATTGTCAAATAAAATGAGTTGTTCCGGTGTGAACCATAAGAAAATATAATATATGGGCAAAACATTCTGGATTTAGTAAGGTTGTCTTACAGTCATTATTCAGAATGTAAAGTAAAGTATCCACTCAAGAAAACAGAATGGGTAGATGTATAAAGGTAAAACTCTTTACTTATAACAAAATTTATTTATTTAATGGTAAGGAATCGTAGATAAACATTTGTTAGCGGTTAAGTTTCTGGACTTGTTAAACTTGAGTATATATATATATATGTCATTTGTGGATATTCAAATAATTTTGTTAGCTGCAATGACTGATGATTATTTCAGAAGCGGTTTTGTGGAGATTTCAGTATTTTCATAGTTGAAATCATGAGTCAATTGAAGCTAGATCATCATGGAAAACCTGGAAGCACTGGACGGCCGTTTCGTCCTATTATGGGACTCCTCAGCAGTGCGCATTCACGATCCCGCACTCGCGAGATTCGAACTCATCATTATTTTGTTATATTTTATGACTTCTTCGTAAACTTACTGGTATTCATAATTAAAAAAATGTTTGCTTTTTATATTCAGATAAATGGTACAACCTTCTGGTTCATGATAACCACCTACCATGTAAAATATTGCAAGTACTCTTGACAACTTAATCAGGTGTTACGATTAGTAATAATACAGTAATTTACACCTACATTTAATACATGTCGCGTGAAATTATAAAAATAAATACTTACCATCCCAAATAGCAAACTGGATTGAGCTTTTTAGATGTATCGCGTCATATCCCTATATTATTTCCAATGTAATGAGCACTATACATTTAAATATTTATTGGCATCGGAAATTTGTGGAGATTGTAAAATTTTCAGGCTTTTGATAATGAACCAATCTGAGATAGACTACTATTAAAAACCTGGAAGCACTCAAAGTCTGTTTCGCCCTTCTATGGGACTCCTCCTCAATGTTCACCTCCCAACCACATTCGGTAGTCGAATTCAGGGTTTTCATTCTCTTGATATTTTTTGCAAACTGGCTACTGAATAATACATAATATGGTTACTATGGTCTTAAATTCTGGTTAAACTTTTATGGTCGAGGATATTGAATGGCAAAAAAGTACTGAGTAATAAGTGTTTCAACGAATGTTGAAAATGTAGTATTTTAATACATATGAATAGACAAGCAATATAGATTTAGTAGCTTCTTTCAACTATTTTATTGTTGGCACCCTGTGAACCTCTGTTCGACGATAGATTCATGGAAAATCCATCTTTATGTCTTCTGAGTAGTTTATTACTCGATAAGTTATCTGGTAAACCATATTGTTTGCATAATCTTTTTTACCATAACAAAGACTCCGGAAATTATTAATGATTTGTTTTTGAAAGAACTCTATAAAAAATACTATTTACATAAACTTTAATATGTGAGAATGGGTAAACAGACAAAAAATTTCAGGTTTTACCGAAAAACTATGGAAGATATCCTAATAAATTAACAAAAAACGAATTATATATTAGTTAATCAATGTAGTTATAAACTATGTGACTAACGACATTAGGCCTTTTTTAATATTCTATTTGTAAAATATTAAGTGACATTTTGAGAGTATTATGAATGAATTCACACTACAGAAAAGAATATAGGTTATGTTTTCTAACTAACATTTAGTTATAGAAGGGGTTTTGTGGACATTTAGTTGTAGCTCCCATCGAACGACTTCCTCTTAATATTAACTTATCATCAGTGTAATTCCATTTTAAACCATAAAACTGGTCGGTCAGATTTAGTGACCAAAAAATTTAAACAAAATAATATACCACTGAGCAAAGTTAGTTTTCACTTCACTTTTTTAATGGTTGCTTGAATCTTCCTATTGATGTTAAAGACTAAAATTGACCGGTCTATAATCTTTACTTATAGTCTTTGGAAATGATTGTACTTATTTCCAACCCCGTAGGTCTCAAATCGGAGTACATGCAAGAATTAAAAAAAATGTCACACTTCATTCGAATATTTTAATCTGTAATTTATGTATAAATTAATTGCTCAAGAAAAGAGTAAACCTATAGCCTAAAACAGTTTTGTTATTAGACCAGAATCAAATAGTACAACCCTTGACATTTATGTTAAATATTTTCCAACTATATAATAATTAATTAATACACATAACTACGATATATCTGCAGTTACTGTGGTAACATGAATGAATTTAGCTATGTAGCTATGTAATGAGTAAACGATACTTTTTTTTTTGAAAATCTTTTAACTTGAAAAGAAAATATTGACGCAGATAATTTTTATTATAAGGAAAATGTAATGAAACAATGAAATAGATAAAGAGAGTGAGTGAGTGAGTGAGTGAGTGAGTGAGTGAAGGACAATAACTGGAATAAAACGCATGAATGAATTTCCAATATTTCTAATGAGATAAATAGAAAGAAATCACTTTAAAATAAATATGAAAGAAAAAACCCATTTCATTTCATCTAAACTAATAAGCATGAATAAATTTTAAAGCATTTATAGATTAGGTATAAAACATGTTGACTAGAACAAAAGTTTAATTAGGTTTATTTGATAAAATAATATATTTTTCAGTGGATAACACATTGTATGTTTTAAGTGAAAGGTAACAGGGTTAAATTCTCAATGTGTACATCGGCACCGGAATATAGATACATTCGGCTGATGAGTCCCAAATAAAACGAAACGCGCATCCTTGATTACATTGCTAGCCAACAACCATCTTTACTTATAATGCTTGTGAATTAAGGCAATATAGAGGCGATCCGTATAGGATGCATATATGTCAATGAGAGACTGATCAATTATGGTCCTAAATATCAATGGGAAGATTCAAAAAACAATACGAAATGGATTTAAACTTCACCCCAACTCGCAAGTTAGTGGCTATCGGGACTCAGTAGGCAAGTAGATAATGTGATAACGTTTGGAGCGAACGTACTGTGTTCGAGTCTCGCAGTGAATCTCAATTCTGGGACTCAAGTACATTCAGTTGATGAGTCCCGAATAGAATGAAGCAAACATCCGACATTTTACTGCTAGCCACCATCCATATTTGCTTATGACTTGTTAAGTATGTTATTTACCGTTGTATCATGATGAGAATCTAGGTTTAAATTATTCAGGATTTTTATCTGATTAAAAATCAAAAACCAACTCACTCGATGAATTTGTGATGAATATCTTTAACAAGGTAATATAATTCACTAGTTTGTGACCTCCTGGGTTACTGATTTATCTTAATTCAAAACGATATACTGTTGACCTAATTTAACAATCAATCCTAAAAGGAATAAAACCATTACTGTTTCAAATCTAAAGAGTAGTAATGTAAAGTGATTAACAATAAAATAACATTTAAATTATACAAGACTTATCAATAAGTTAATACTGTCAGTGATAGAAAAATAGATAACAAACAAAGTATTCACTTTGAAATCAGTTGTGCATAAACTATTGTGGATGATTTAATTAGCTTCTGCTTGAATTCCCAAAGTGCTGAAAAGAATTGAAAATAGGTATTTTTAAAATGGGAAGAAGTTATTTAC
Source organism: Schistosoma mansoni (assembly GCF_000237925.1). Lineage (NCBI taxonomy): Eukaryota > Metazoa > Platyhelminthes > Trematoda > Strigeidida > Schistosomatidae > Schistosoma > Schistosoma mansoni. Next base: position 2,364,045 of record NC_031498.1, on the reverse strand, counting down.
GTTTTACTCATCTCAGTTCATTATTATCTACTGATGGTTAGTAGTTTAACAGTAATGTCTTCAGATAGAGATAAGGTCAACAGATAACAGTAATGATCTTATAGATGCTGGTACCATGTCAAGCCCCAATAGGTTATTCTAGCCGCTGGATAGACCAAGCTATCCATTCTTCTTAAATCACATTTTTACCCTGTCACTTATTCGTTTATCACCCTTGACTGTTTTTATCTAAGCGTATGTGTGTGAATTTCTTATCCTACTCATCACATGCCTGTAACTTTTGTTTGACTATAAATATCGACAAACAAATGGTTAAATTGCGTTGGCTAACTCTCCTCCATGATGCGTCATTTTGTTCTGCTTAGCTTTCCGATGAACGACTGTACAAAATAGACATATTCAAAACTTCATTCTCGTATTTGACTTATTTAGTTCTGTTATCCACTAACGCGGGTTACATCGATAAATACATAAGAGGATTGGCGATATGTATATTTCAAAATCAACCATTTCGATAACAAACAGCAAACGATCTACCTGGAGTCAGATATCAGACCACTAAAATCTTCATTTCATGATATGCAAAACTATAGGCATTTACCAGTTGTTGGTATTAAGCCGTACACATTATTAAATAGAGATAAATTAGGATAATGCAATGAGAAGAAGAACATCAGAATTATATTAGTGCAATGCATTTCAAACATTCTGATCATACATATACCTGTTAAGAACATTTAGCTATAAAAATAAAAGGTCAACTGGACAAATAGAGTATAAGAGGAAACAAAAATAATAAATAAAGTAATGGGAACAAGATGTGACACTCACCATTCTGGATAATCAACTAATATTACCAGGATAGGTTATAGGTGAGAACATACTATTTCTGATTGCATAAAGAGAGTTTAAATTTTCGTATGACTAAGGCTTCAATAAACCTTAATATATTCCCTGTAACACTTCTGTACAAGACAACAAAAGCAGTGTTACCATCGATCTTATGGACTGTATCAACTATATGCTTAGCAGTAGAGGATGATGGATGTTTATCATCTACTCTCATTTGGTTAATTATTTCTGTTTGAAGATCATGATTACTCCTCCCTATGCATGTGTTGCCACACATAGATTTTAATTGGTAAGCACAATAGGATGTGACGCAATCATTTTCATGTTTTCTAAGTTTTTGGTGAAGCATGGACATTGTGTTTTATTTAAAATTGATCTTTTCTGTGTAGTACGTTTTATTAATAACCGATTAAGGCCTTTGTTTCAATAAATAGCTATTTGACTCACCTCTGAACAGTAAATTGATGTAGACAGTCTTTCTTTTTGTGCCAAAGCTATACTGGGTCTCACTGTAATATGACCGTTGCATCGATTTATAAGCTTCAGAGGGTAGTCGTTTTCCATTAATATTTTGTACAACCATCTTACTTCACCATCACATGAGTCGCTCGTACAATTAAGATCAATTTTTGCCTGAAAGTAATTTTCATACCAGTAAGCGTAAAGGTCTTCAGTTGGGTTACTGAGGGAGGTGTTGGAAGGGGTTTTTAAGAAGTTGCAAATAAATATGAGACAGCTACTTTATACCATTTCATTTCAATATTTATTTATTCAAAATCAGTTCTGGATCCAAATAATCTTTAAAATAAATAATCTCTACAAAGATTTATTGTATATTAATTTTATTTGGTAGTTCCTTGAATAGTTGGTTTAAGTAATCGTCGTGTGTATAAACGTTTACTAAAAGTATTTAAAAATTGCTCCACCAGTTGATGCAGAGTAAAAGTGACTTTTAATTTATAATGTATTCCCTTACAGCTGATATTCTACTGGTATTATTAATCAACCATCTCCCATAATTTCATTATTACAAATCAATTCTGAACGTCATTAGGAACTCCTTTCTATGAAAAACGGTAACTGTCGTTCTCTTAGTAAGACATACTTAATTAATAACAAATGAAATATAAGAAGAACATGAGACAGGAAGGTTAAATATTAAGTTTTTATAAATGAAATAATTATATTTCAGTTTGAAAGGATTTGTAAATACATTTGAAAGAATACCACACTGTGTAGCTTTTTTTTTAAAGGAAAGGTTTGCAAAGGAATAGATATTAACCTTATTTATTACCAAAATTTAATTTAATTTATAATTCAAAGATTGTTTGTACTTTCATCAAAGCAGGAGAAATTCTTGAAGTTTTGAATGAATACCGTAATGAACGTGAATAAAATCAAACAAAATTGACGGTACATGATTTTTGAAACATTTAAAGTATGAACAAGCTTACTGTTCATTTTTCAATATTTAAAAATTACCGACTAGCAGAGTTAAAATGATAATATCTACATCAGGAAAAAGCGTTCCTTTCGACTATTTTCTTCTAATATGTTCAATTTGTTATTAAATTATAATGACAGTTAACTCTGTTTATGTTTTTCATTGTTATTCATTGGGAGAAATCAAAGTTGTTATATTGTATAATGGAATTTTTTCTTGTGATTGTAATGTAAACTTCGATTATAATTTAACACAAGTGAACTTTTCAGTAATATTTTGTTTAATTAAAACTTCATAGGGGTAATGTTAACCACACTAGTGGCTATATGGTTTCAATAGATTAGTGGATTATATGTTAGGGACTTGGAGCTAAATTACGGGGTATAAATTTCAGTGAGATCATCAGAAGTGAGATTTGAAAGGTATGTTTAGCTGATAATGTCCAAATGGAACAAAATACGACCTGAATTTACCTAGTAGTCACTGTCTAACTTTAATTAATATTTTTAATAGTTGAGATCATCAGTTAATTGGAGCTAAACCACCATGGAAAACCCGGAAGCACTGAACGGCCGTCTTGTCCTAGTATTGAACTCCTCAGCAGTGCTCATCCACGATCCCGCCTCGCAAGATTCCAACCCAGAACCTATCGGTCTCGCGCGCGAACGCTTAACCTTTAGACCACTGAGCTGGCATCCAACGGTGTTAATGTCTAGCTCCAACTAATCCACGAAATTAAGCGACATATCCACCATTGTCTTCAATGGTCTAGAGGTTAAGCTTTCGCATGGATTAGCACTGCGGAGAAGTCTCACACTGGGACAAAACGGCTGTCCAGTGCTTCCAGGTTTTCCATGGTGGTCTAGCTTCAATTGACTCATGATCTCAACTATTAAAAGCACTATAATATCCACAAAAACCCCTTCTGATTTAATTGATATATTTTTCGATTTGAAAAAACAAATTCAATATTCATTACTCGGTATTCATAGACGAACAAATATACAATAAAAGTTTGTACTTATAATCTGTTTTTATGCAAATTATTTGGTTAATCATAGAAAAAGATTAAAATTTGACCGGATGATAATCCTATCTATATAAATAATAATAATAATAAACAAAATAATAACACTTTATAATCAGTCAATTATATCTAATGAAAAATTATCTCTAATAGTTTATAGCTTAATCAACTCTTCTCATCTAATCATTTAAGAAAGTATTCGGTATAATCGATCTTGTTTAAAGTTTCAATTTCTAAAATGAGCTATTAGCTAACCTTCAAAGTCTTTCAATTTCTACTTTATTTACCCCACACCCACCCCCTCAAAAGAAGAAACAAATATATTCTTAATTCCACTGTATGTGGATAAAGGAAATAATGAAACGGGATTAATTTTTTTTTCTCTATTTTATTCTTATTACCAATTATCGATAAAAAAAGAAGAAACAAATAATTTGACATTCATAACAAAACAAAGTGAAGGGTATAAAAAAGAAAAAAAATTCATTATCTAGGAAGACTAATAAAGTATCATGATGATTATTTTCGAAAATTTTTTAATAATTTTTCCGTGAAAATAAAGAATAAAAAAAAACTTAGTTTGTTAATGATACTTTTTTTTGTTGTTGTTGTTGCTTGATATAGTATAACATTTCTGTCAATATGACAATATGAAGTACAATGAAATAATGACTTGTCAAAAGAAATTGAAATTTGGCATGATAACAATGCCAACAATTATAGTCATAGTCTAAATAACAGAAAAGCTTTCCATTGTTTATTGTTTAACCATCTATTTAAATAATCTCGTTGTCATCTGTATTATACATCCTGTAATAGTGTAATATATTTTTTTGAAATGCCATTCTTGAAATCAATATCAACAGTCAGTAACATGATGGAAAACAGGGATGATATTCTGAATACAAATTCTTAAAACAAAAGTGAACCGTTTGTTGAAGTGTAAAAGAAAATATATTTGGAGGACATTAAAAGTGACAATGAATGGTTAATAGTTACGGAAATATATGAAGATGTGAAGAAATTCAATCATCCATGAGAGAATTATGGGGGAAAATTAAATGATTAAAACAGTACCTTATCCATTCATAATAACGGTAATAATGTTAAAATGATAAAAAGATCATAATGTTGAATTAGAGTGAGGTAAAATTTTTTAGTAACTCAAATTGTTTTTTCTCGAAAAGTTATGCTTATTATATTGATGTTTACATGTGTATAAGTAGAACAAGGTTAACTCATAATGTTCTCATTCATCAATCATGCGATTGATTTTTTTCTATATTTTCACAATTGTTTATGGAGACTGATCAATTACAGTCCTAAATATCAAAGAGAATATTCAAACAAACAATGCAAAATGGATTTAAACTTCATCCCATCGCACAAGTTAGTAGCTACCAGGACTCAATAGGCAAAGAGATAATGCAATGACGTTTGGAGCGAACGGTACTGGGTTCGAGTTTCGGAGTGAACATCCACTCTGGGACTCAGGTACGTCCAGCTGATGAGTCCCAAATAGAATGAAGCGAGCGTCCTATATTCTACTGTTGTTCACAGTCCATATTTGCTTACAAACGGAATGCTTTAATGTATATTGGTCAAATTATGTAATCCTATGATCAAGACAACTACTGGCTTATTTAATCCGAAATTGGTCAAAGTAGAAGATGAGATAGTGGACATGTGTCTTTTGCGTACAATAATCCGAATTTCTGTTGATCCAAGTAGCTACTGCTTCTACTTTATGAAGGATTGTGAGTCTGACATATTTTGGCAGGTAATCATTAACATAGTAGACCACTGCAAACAACTGATTAACGCTAGCTATATTATCCATTTGAACTAAATGAGCTAGCACAGAGCTGTGAACCGTTTTACTTACTCACTTTAGCCACCTGAAAGTTGTTTGTGAAGATAGAAATATTTAAATAATGCCAGAAATATTTGGATGTTTGTGAATTAATTCAGTAACCAATAAAGCTGTTGAGATAGTAAATGAAAAAATCATGGTTTAAATTTAGTTTTCGCCTCAGACTTACATAAGCTGAAGATCTAACGATACCAGCGGTTTTGCTCTAGTTTGATAGCACTAATTAGTTCATACCCAAAATCTTCAGGTTCCCTATAAACTTTGGTACAATTTAAGCTACTGGGTTCATCGTTGATATCCTTGGGTATCGTAAATTTCAGTTTATTCGTATTCATTGTGAAATCCTTTGGTTGTCTTATGTGCACCGAACAAAGATTTCACAAACCAACTTAATAAGAAGCTATTTTTTAAGAGAACTGGATAATTTAAAAACTACTTAATTCTATCAGACTATTAGGTTCATGAGGTGCGTTTGTTTATGACATAACTATTTGTGGTTCGTTTACATGACAATCGATAATTCAGTACACTTGATCTCTTTATCGAAGTAAATTGTAGGACAACTCTGCTAAGTGTACAAACTCTACAGAATGACATTTGTTCGAAATATTTTTACGAAATAATAACACATAATACCTTTAAATGAAATACAGTATAATGTAAATATCAATCATTTATCTCATTTAAAACAAGGATAAAAAATATCATGTTGGATAGCAAAAACAGCCCACTTTCTAATTTTTAAACTATCCTTTCTGATTAACAAGAACTAAGATTCCAATTACTTGTAAACTAACATGAACTCAACTACTGTCAAGTCACATTATACGTGGTTGGATAGGTTTAGTTTTTCCTACTTACAAAAGACTATTTTAATGTTCTTAATGCAAAATAACCTTTTAAATGTGTACACATTCAATTTTTAAAATGTACTTATCAATTTCTGTTTGGATCCAAACGACTTTTAGTGAATCTTTTTTTTCATACTATCCATCATCCAATCCTATCAGTGATCTTGTTTACGTGCTTTAGACCACACAATTTTTATCATTTTAAAAATAGATATCCTTAAATATTTAACACATCACTCATTACTTTTGCTTCATTGTAATTACAGCTAACTTCAATCAACAGAAAGTATAACAGAATTAATGTTTATATATTTGTAGCAAGTAGGTATGTAACACATAAATGTGGCGTCAATAATGACCATATTCGTGCCTGAAAAATATTAGTTCAGACGATGTTATATATATATATATATATATATATATATATATAATGCTAACAGTAGTCCAGTTAACGACTATTTGGAATATCTGTCACAATGAAGGGATGTAGTAAAAATGAAACCAATTAACAAAAGGATCACTTATTGTAGAACAATGAAAACGTTGATATTCAGGTAGCAATTGGGTTGGATAAAATAAATAACATGTGATATAATTAAAATGACTTTAGAAAACAAATTATTTCAATCATTTAGCTAAAGTACATATCAAAAAATTAGGTTAACTTAGATTTTACTTGTTCATTTGTATGGACAACTAAATGTGATGTAACAATATTATTGGTGGTATAGATTAGAATTATTCTATTAATGATATTTAAGACTGAATTTTGATCAATCTTAGTCAACATATGTTCTGAAAATCAACAATAGATGACTCTATTCCATATTGATGATATAATACCAGTTGAACAAGTTTTTAGTTATCTAGACTCATTAACTTTATGCGTTTGAAGTAACAAGTATTGGGTTCGAGTCCGAGTGTTAACACTAATACTGAGAGTTATATACATTCAACTTGTGATTTTCAGTTAGGGCTGAACACTCGTCTTGAATTCAAGCTCTAGCCAAAAATCTGTCTATTCTAAATCATCTCTAAGTCATCTGTTTTTGTTTCATCGTTTACTTTATGAATTAGTCGAAGGTTATTACGGATAAAAATGAACAAAATATATAGTGTGTGAATGCAGATAATACTTGGGTAATTTACTTATCATGTATTAGTTTTCATGAAGATTGTATATAACTCCATAAGTAATTTTCAGAAGAGTTTGAAATTAAAAAGATTACTCAGTAATTCATAGATCTTGATAGCTTCGTTGTTGATTTTAGCTGATGCTGAAAGTTTATCTAGGACTATACAGTACTAAGTTTCTATTGTTCCTATGGATTCCAGACATAAAATTAAACCTTGACATAACAAGTAAAGGGAAAGTAACCAATCAGTGTTAAGAACTTTCGGAAATTATTTAGAACATTCTTAGGAGCTATTGATAAGTTTGAGATATTTATTATTCATCGTTTGATAGAAAGTGTTAAGAGAATTCTACAAAAACAACGAATTATGTACCTGTCCTGACCAGTCAGTCACTGATTTTAGTCACTAATTTTAGTATGTTCCCAGAAACTTAAAAATGAACCTATAAATATGCTTGTTCTCTATTCTTTAACTAACCTTCAAAGTAAAGGTGGATTTCATACTTACTAGCATTTGTTTTTTGTTTATCTCCTAAATATCGGAGTATTCTTGAGGTCCAGAAAGTAGTTCCGACATCGTATATTAGGCATTCCAATAAACAGATTTATCAAATATAGATTCATCACATGAAGAAATATTGTATTTCACCCAATTATCTTCAATATTATCAAGATTGTATTTTAGTAAATGTTCTTCTTCAACAGATCTAATATGAATCATCGTAATAATATCATTAATCTATCAGTCTAAATAATCTTAATTTATTTTGTATTTAGTATAAGAATCCAAAATTAGGTAATATGATTGATTATCTTTACTTGAAAATCTGTTTTCTACATTCATACTAAGCTGTATTCAGGTTTGTTTGACAGAGTTCATAAACAATATACAATGTATATGAACTCTCAGCCTTATATAAAATAGTAAAGGTATATAGTTCTTATTTATGAAAGGTAAATTATAATCCGATTAGTTATAATATTTTTCCATCTAATTATCAAGTTTATTTTAATAAGACTATCATTCATCGATATTTTACTTTGTTATAGAAATAATAATAATATTGCTAGAACAACAAGAAGATGGAGTTCACCCTCAGCTAAATGTTAGAACATCATCGTACTTATTACGAACTAACAATCGTCCTGTTTCTTAACAATAAGGCTACCTCTGATTTGTGTGACAGGACTGTCCTCTAGGATTATCTATTGAAGAAGTGTGTGCTTAAGAAGTTTATTAACATCTTGAAAGCCCTGTATACAAACGCCTCAGGCAGAGTGAGGGCATACAACCACTTCTTTTCATTGTTCCATTCAAGCAGTAGGGTTAGACATGGTTGCCCAATCTCACCATTCCTCCTCAAGTTTGCTATCAATGACGTTCTGGGAACAGCTCTGATGGATGTAAGTAATAGTGGTGTGAATCTGTTACCCAGAGATAGACCTTCAGTACGCGGATGATATTGTCCTACTGTACGATGATAACGAAGCCATGCAATTCGCACTTAATCAGTTGGTGCTCAGTGTCCGTAGCTATGGTATATGCTTTGCATCTTCGAAGTGCAAGGTACTTTTACAAAGGCGGGAGGACCCTGATCCTGTACTCACCCTTGGTAGTGAGTGAATAAAAATAGTCGAGAAGTTCATGTATCTAGGTAGCTGCATGAGTGCTGATGGTGACGTGAGTGATGAGATCAATTAAAGTACAGTGAAAGCCAAAGCTGCTTATGCTAATCTGGTCCATCTTTGATGCATTCGTAATGTAGGATTTGCGATGCGTCGGTGAGAGCATTTTCACTCTATGCTTGTGAGGATGTTAGACGATTCTGCGTTTGATCATCGTTTTCTCTCTAAAGGATTGCTGATATCCAGTGGCAACACCATGTTAGTAATGCAGAGGTTCGGCATCGTGTGTTCGGGCACAGCGACGATAATTCAATTAGTGTCACTATCCACAAACATCGACTTTGTTGGCTTGGACATGTCCTACGGATGCCACCACACAGAATTCCACGTCGTGCATTATTTGCCGACTTTGGGATTGGTTGAAAAAAGTGGAGAGGTGGTCAGTGTATGAAATAGTGTCTTTGTATGAAAGAAAGCTGTACAGCACTGACTTCTGTTGGTTCTTCAGGACTACCCGGTTGGGGTTCTTAGAGATCGTGAAACACAGCGGCTTGAGACGTTATCAGACATCGCTCGGAATAGAAACCAGTGGTGATCCTGCTGTAACATTCGTTTACTTTCTTCGTAAAAATGAACGTAACCTCTTTAACTGAAAGAATTCTTTCTGGTTGTATTTTACTTATCTGAACTGTTTATCCCACTATTATTATTATTATTTGACTCTTATACATTAACTTCTGTTTGTTGTTCTTCTCTTATTATACGCACTTTACATTCTCAACCTCTTCACAACCTCATCGTTATTGTGTGGGCCAGATGCATTTAGTGCTCCCTTGTATCAATGTCTATGTATTCAAATAAATAAATCAATAAATGGAGTTTATCTGAAAAAATGTGATGTATTTGCGTTACATATTTCAAACAATCTGGTCTGAAGAAAAATGGTTATTTCTCTTTACCATTTCGTGGTGAATCTAACAGCATGATTTGAAGACAGAGATGAAAAGGAGATATCAAGAAAACCTTGAATTTACCATGGTAATCCTTAAGTCATTTTATGACGTAAGGTAATGCGAGAATTTCCTACGATGTTTATTTTCTCTCGACTCTATTTACAATTATCACTTTGCTTACCTGAACTTTTATTTATGTGACCCTTATTAATTTTCATCTAAAATCCCTTGACGAGTATATGTGTGACCAGATTGTTCAAAATGTATTGCGCAAATACATCACATTGTTCAGATCAACTTCGTCTTCTCATTGTTCTATCAAAATTGATAAAAGGGAATAATTGCTTCAAATAATACTATTATTATTAATAGTGATCACTATTAAATTATCAATTTAGTAGAGATTTTGTCATTTGATAAGACATAAGGAGTATCTGATAAGTTTTATATGTTTATTTTCATACTTAAGTAATTACACTGTAGTAGAATTATAGAAACACTGACAAAATACGGTAATTTATTCAAGCACTTATTATTACATTTAGTCAGTTAGTGGGTGAAGACTGTATAATATTTTGAAGTGATTGAAGTTATATATTAACACCATTGGATCGTGGCTCATTGGTCTAAAAGCTAGGCATTCGCACGCGACACCAGAGGTTCTGGTACGGTTGTGGTTGAACACCTATTAAAAGTCCCATACAATGATAAAACGGCTGTCGATTACTCCCATATTTTCAGTGGTGGACTGACTGAAATCAGTTCGCGATTTAAACTATGAAAACAAGTTTTTTTTTAAATAGGCTGGTGAATTCACAATGAATAAAACGTATATTATTTATCATATCCGAAGCCGATGCATTCTAAAGTCGATAATCTCAGGAAATTGCTTGAAGGAAGTCGGTTTGGAGGAAATAGCAAGAATTTCTTAATCTGTGTTTTCTTCTAGCTGGTAATCTTGGAAGAACTAAGATTCTGTGAAAGAGTTGAATTTATGTTACCAACTGTCACAGACAATGATGTTAACAATAAACATCTATTGATGGATTTCATATAGGACTCAGTTGTGTACACTGATTTATCGCTTTATCGTATTAAACATCACGTTTATTTCTACAAAATTTCTTTTAGCGAATTGTAAGAATTGAAAATAAAGATATACTCATTTAAGATACTTGAAGGGTTTAGTTTCTGATTCCATGCCAAAAAATGTTAACTTCAAAATTAGGATGATATAAGCTATCCACCGCCATTCAATTTTCCAAAACTCTCCCAGATTAAATCCATTCATAACATAATATTGTTATTTATTTTCATATTAGCTGGTCCATTTTCGTTTTTCACTACGTACTTTTTTACGCCTGTCACCCCTCGTTGAGGAGCATAGGCCGCCCACCCTCACTTTTCCAGTTGCTATCCATCCTTTTCATATCTGATTCTATTTCTCGGCGTAATGTGTTCTTCGGTCTTCTTCTTTAACTACGTAGCTTCCTATAAAATATTATATTCACCAGTAATTGTGGGAACAAATTTCAACTTGTTTGTGTACAACACATAAAAATTTATTTCCTTTTTGTAAAGATATAGAAGTATAATTATTCAGTAACTTTTTTATGTTGACAGTTTCATCTGTTTTGTCGGCTCATACATTTCATTGACATAGGTAAATTATATACACAAAATAAACTGTTATCTGGCTCAAGTTAACATTGATCAGTAATTTCAAAACTATCTCATCAGCCATTACTCAAAAAATTGACGGGAACTATAAGTTTTCTCCACACTCTTTACTGATTAAACCAATATTGATAGGAAGTAATATTGGTATAGTAAACTGAAGGACTCGTTTTAAGATCGCGAAATACCTAAATCACAATGGACTTGTAAATTTTCCGGAAAATTTATTTTGCTTTTAGTATTTGCTTAATATTTTATTGTAATTTTATGTTCAATATTTCCCCGACCATTATGTCCTATGACCTCTTCACTAACATTGATTGGTTCAAGGGTATGTTCTATGTGATATGTACAACCTCCATCCCAGTGCATCTGTCTGACCTACCGGATGTAAGTTTAACACTAAATTGAGAGTAGCTATTTCTTGAGTGAAATCAGCTTTTTGAAAGTGTGTAACTTCTTTCGTTTAGCCTTACTCAGGTTCATTATTCACGTCAAGTATTTATAAGACAAAAATCCTGTTTAATGATTATAATTATAAATGTTTTGATGTTAACCAAGTAACAAAATACCAGTAGATAAACGACTCTAAAACAGCTACTCTTGGTAGGACAGTTTGTCTTCTGAAGCAGATGTGACTTAACTAAATATTGATTATTATGAAAATTCTATAATTTCACTTAACTGAGGTAAATTCTCATGTTTGTTTTATGTCGTTAATCTCAGCATATCGTATAATTACATAGTTTACAAAATGAGCTAACCTTAGACAACTACTGAAAACAAAAATATACTGAACAGTTGTTTGGTCATGGACTAGGCCTCCTCAGAAATCTATGTCGACCACCAGGGATTGAACTTAGGACATCTAGGTCTCGAAGAATGAGATCAACTTTCAGACCACCAAGTCAGCAACCAATAATGTATGTCCAAGCTCGATTTCCACTAACCCCTGTTGTAATAATAACCATGTGCTTACTATTGACTAAACTATACAAGTACTTGCAGAAGAGAAGCTGTCGCCAGTGGAGTTCAGCTGTTCCAAATGCAATACAAATATCATCAATGACAGTGTATGGTTGCCACACAATGTCGTGAATTGAGAGAAGTCAGATATGTGAATTATTTGATATGGAATCGGTTGATCTAAATGTTAAGCCAAATAACTGAGATTATCAGTGGGGTCATGGATAAACAAAATCGGGAAACAACTATATAATTATTCCTCATTATCAATAGTTCTCTAACTAAGATTAACCCGTAATGTAAATCATGAAAATCATATCATGTTTCATTATAAGCAAAGATGGATGATGACTAGCAGTGGAATCCAGGATGCGCGTCTCGTCCTATTTGGGACTCGTCAGCATGATGTACCTGCATCTCAGAGTTGATGTTCACTCTGGGACTCGAACTCAGTACCTTTCACTTCAAACGCCATTGCATTGCAGTCCTAAACATCAATGGGAAGATTCATAGAAACAGTACTAAGTGAATTCATATCATGTTTCGACTTTATTCTAAATTATCGTTTGTTTGTTTGTTTTTTTACTTCAAAACAAAATACATTGTTACAAAAAACTGAGTTGAGAAAAGGTCAACTTAAACACAATCCTCAATATTAATAATAACAATTTTTTGTCCATTAGTCATTAGATATATTTCGAATTATTCTGTTTTTAACAGAACGGTAGTAATATTCTGTGTGTTTTTTAAGATATTTATTATCTTGGGCAAAAAAGGACTGAAAGGACTAAAGACTGAAAGCTAATCACTTTGACTATTATTGCGATGATTAACTAACACATTACTATTAATAATATAATTAGAGCAGAAAACAAATGAAATGGAAACATATGTGTTCATTTATGTGTGAGCATACAAGCAGAAATGTTTATAATGTGTCCTTATATATTGCTGCATAGTTACTGGTCAATATAGATATGTCATCATTAATAATGAGCAATTTTAAGGTCAAACTAATTAGTGTTAGATAAATAGATAATATATAATAATAGACTATTTTGAGAAGTTTATTATTTTGTTTATTATTATTCGTGATATGATGAAAGAAGTTTAACCAGTCGACTGAAGATTCATAAAATATTGGATAAGTAGTTGTTGAGAGGTCCATGACCTACACTTCAGTTTTTTTTTCCGAGAGGATAAGTGAACATAAAACTGAAAAGTGAATTAGTAGTCAGTCATTCAAACTAAAAGGACAGTAGATTAGTGGCTAAAATGATTATTTTTTTAAAATTGATTGTCCTGTTTTGGCAGTTGGGTTGTATTAATAATTATCATGCAGTTACTTTGTTTACGTAGTTCCATTTGTGTCCTTGAATTATTGGGAATTCGGTGTCAGTACTTCCACCGGATGATATAATGATTATGGAATGCTTTTCTGAATTAGATCTAGTAAACAATTGTGTATTGTCTTCAAATAAATAATTCTGACCATATATTGCTGACCAGATTTTTGAAATCGTTTATCGTTAGTTTTTGAGATTCATTTTAAAACTGGATAAGCTGTTCACCATAATGTTCAATAATCGAGTGTATACTATGCTACTTTAAAAGGCTACGAACTTCCCTTCACAAGTTCTTTTAGTCCGAATGTAATGAACAGTTTAACTCCTATTTGAGCCATTTTTTGTTTACTACCGGTTTCGATACCGGGGAAAGGAAAAGAGTTGGGCAAAAAGCTAGTAACCACATACTCTTAAAAATAACCTTGCTTAAGGAACGTTAACCAGAAAAAACCATTTAAACCATTTTAGCTCTATCATGGAAGTTGAAGGGTCTCTATGTAGATGAGTTGTGATGCGTCATGGTGAAAGTTGAGATTCTTCGAATATCACGAGGTTGACGACCCTTCTGATAACCAGAGCATCAATTAATATACGTGAATGGAATGTCCGCACAATGTCGGTGACCGTGATGACCATTCATGTAGTTATGAGAATGAGAAGGCACATCTTGTGCGGGCTTGGAATAATTTAAATTCAGTGAACTCAAGCTGGACAGAAGAGATTAGCTTTAGGAAAGGTGCTATTGTACTCTGGTCATAAAGAAGAAAATGCTTCTCAACACAAGGATTTGCACTTACGCTGTCTGAAGAAATGGGAAAAGGACTTATATGAAGGGAATCTCGTTGATCCAGGGTCATCAAAGCATACTTCAAAATAAAAGGAAGGGATTAAATTTAATGTCATCAAATAGTATGAACACACTAATGATAGTAGAGAAAACAATAAAAATAGATTTTATGAACGACAAACCAGCGAACAAATTGTGTCTTTAATTGGAGACAGACATCAAAAGGATGAATGGCACCTTGCATCAACTAACAAAAAAAGACCAGAACAATGTAGATTAGTAAATAATGAGTTTCTTATTTCATAGTAACAACGAATGCGACACAATTTTTCTATCTTTACATGTATACTTGAATACATAATCTGCCTTCATTAGGAAGAACTGTTAAGGTAAGCTTAATATTTCAAACATTATCAATAAAATTTATCGAAAGGTAAAACAGCTCCACAACCTGATTCCGAATTACTAATTTCGATAAATACCTGGAGTAACTAAAGGATTTGTGTATTCATAATCGAACTAAAAGATGAACTCATGCAAAAACGCCATCCTTTCTAACTTCAACTTGGATTATTTTGAAAACTTGTTAAGAAGTGGTTAAATCGAAGTAGTTCACTCAGGAAGCAAGTATACAAATAAAGATTGTTTTAAAGTCCAATTTAAAGTACCAACAATACGATAATTCAAACTCATCTAATTAAAATTTATTCATTAGAAGTGAAATCATTTTTGACATTGAAAAAATGTAGGTTTAAATTCATTAAATTCTAATACTCTTCCATCTCTCTAATGATTTGACGTTAATATTTGAAGCCAACTACCCATTTTCTATCAATATGGAAATTAACTATATTTAGAAATAAATTACCTAACTAATAAATGAATGATGTAGGTCAGTTAGGTATTTCAAACTTTTTTATTTGAAATGCACACTTTCCAAAAAAAAGAATGTGGCTATTAGTTACTAAAAATATGTAGGGAAAGTGCTACAGTTTGACTACTGGTAGAAAGATAAATGAAAGATTAAATATAAAACATTCAAATGAATTCTGTTATAAATTATTGTTTCTCTGGGTATATTTTTAAGATTTATTAAAGGGATTTGTATCCAGTTATCCGAAATTGTTCTTCTTAATTTTGATTCATATTGTTTGATATGACTTATATGAAGAGCAAGTTCATTATGGTTAATTAGCACTGAACATAGTCTAAAATAAAATTTCCGCGTTGATTGATTATTGTCGTTTTTTAACTGAGAATTTAGGTTGAGGGTAGTGTAACTGGAGGCCGTTTAGTTAAGTGTCGAAAGTTCATTATATTTGTTGTGACATATCTGGTTTGACTTTTAAATATTTACCGTCTGTTAATCCTACTGAATTTACTTCATGTTACATCCCGTGGAGATTTATGAATGGTAACTTTGAGAACTATTTATGGACCAATATGATATGCGTATTTCCTATTGTATGATTGTTAAGTAAATAAACTATTCATATTCGTGTCCCTCTTATTATAAGCTTTATTTTGACCCATAGACTATTATTATACGATTTACTATTCTTGAGTTATACCCAGTCTATCACTTACTGTTCCCCCTATTCACAGTCACATTTGGCTAGATCTTGTACAAATATTATTTTCTATTTTATGATACGATGTGGTCTGTTTGGTTGGTATATGAGCCTAGTATGTTTGAGAAAAATGATACATATTGCAGACGCTGTTATTGGTGTTCTGGACTTAACTGGCTGGTCTAGGCAGAAAGCAGGGCTGATAAGTACTCAAGACTGCTCATACAGCTTTTGTGTATGATTACTCTGATCAATAATTCGCTCTTCTCTCATTGGCGGGAATCATCACCTCATATATAAAACAGGGCACGCACGCACTCGATCGATATGACACTTTAGAAGGTCTAGTGGAAAACTTTGATGCTCAAAGATTTCGGAAATATTATGGGAAGGATAATGTTTCAATTTCCGATTAGATTCAGCAAATGTAATAATCCATTAGAATAATGTACAAATGTGGCTAAAAATGTAACTTTTACCCATGATTCGAAATAAATAAAACTTCTGAATCCTTTTTTTTCTGGATACAAGATGGTGATTAAGGATTCGTCTTCCAAACTTTATAAATATCAGTGATCTCACTTACTCGTATAATCCATACATGCTTTTTAGAAAAAATAGTTGATTTTGTACAAAATTGAAACTGTAAAAACTGTAATTACGCAATGTTTTTAACCGTTTTTTAAAAGACTAAAATATTTCTTCAACCCATATCGCCTGATATAAACAATCCATATTTGTACGCAATATGGTATAAACTATTCACAAGATTATTTCTTCCTACCTAGTATTTAAAGTGATTATAGATAATAAAGATACTTCAACAGAGGAAACTTTACTTTCAGTGACTTAAATTACTAAATATGTATAATTGTGTTTATACTTGTTTTACACATAATACCCTTTGGTAAAGTAGGAAGTTGTTGAGTCATTGACATGGATGCCAAAAGTCAATATGTTGAATAATAAGAGTGAAAATGATATATTGAAAAATAATCTAAAAGACGGTTATCGAAAAATTATAAAATAGGGAGACAGGCTGTTAGAATGATGGTAACATAAAGAATCGAACATATAGAATCAAAGATCTCTTGGGTTATTCAAATACCATTGAAATTAATATCTGAATATCGGGTTCATTCCTTACCAGACTCTTCAGAACTATAATATGTATATTGGTCGCCTGGGAATATTTACCTTCAATGTTTTGGGATTTCCACAAACTGCCTGATAACAATTGTGATCCTTTAACCCTTCTGTTACATTATTAGGTCATTACCGAAATACTTCAATAAAAGTTACAATAATTTAAATGTAAAAACATGTTCCTTGGGCAAAAGAAATTATTATAATGGAATATTCAGTAGGTCGAATCCAATGAGGAGTTTATACTATTCGTGTGTTTTGCAAATTAAGGACTCACATAGAATCTAGTCTTAAACGTTGATCAAATGGATTTTTTTAGTATGCTTGTGAATATTACCATCTGTTAGGATTCGCTGATATCATCTAAATGAAAAACCAAAAAAATTATTACTAACAAATAAATACATATTTATTAGTTAACGTAAGACGTGAAATTATATTCCATCTGTTTCTGCTCAAACCATGCTATCTTAGTCTAAATGATATAAAGTTGACATGTCTGCTACTTTGCTTTTGAAAAGTGACCGGGATATGTATCATGTTTGGCCAACCTCTGTCAGCAACAATGGGAGATGCTTGCTCGTGTGCGAATAAGCTGAAAGAAAGCTAAACGTATCATCAGTCCATGAAGTCGATGACTGTTAAACTCAGAAGTGTAGGTGGGCTAAAATTGTTGGATATTACCTGTCAGATTGAGTTGCAATGGCGTCAACCTACTAACCATTTATTGTAAAATACCCATTTTTTTACCTAATACATTTACTTTTTCTTCTTAAATCGTATTGTTTATGCTTAACGTTTTCTAATTCTACCAATACTATTGCCACAACGACTATTCTGGTATTTTGTTTGATAATTTCATTTTTCTGTGCTGACTTGCTGTGGTAATATGAACTGATTGGTATATGTGCTAATTTCTATGTTGCCTATGATTTATTTAGTGAAATAATCATTAGACGGTTATAATTTTCTATCGATATTGACTAGACAATAACAACGAATACAGCATCTTATACATTACGAGTTGCAAAACTATTCGTCTCTATCTAAAAACACTGAGGTTACCTGATAAATTTAAATGTACGTTCATAGTTATCCCGCAAATGATTTCGTAATGGATTTATTAGACCTGTAATTCGGTAAACTGATATTCCTACTGTATTGAAGTAATGAATTCAAAACAAAAACTGATGTACTAATTATTTTTCACAAGTCTTCTCTAGTTTCAACTTAGTAGATACTCACAATGTAATTCAAATGAGCACTGAACATTGAACACATTTTGAAAAGACGAATCAATCACTATCAGAACATTTCTCGTTGTTACACTTTAGTTATGAGATCATTATCTGTAGTTTATTTTCAAGATTTATTCAATTTAGTAATGTTTCCTTGAGGATACTAACATAATTATTGAAATACAACTTTCTACTCATTGGAATATTGCTAAAACATATTTATTATTAACTCTATATCCAATACTCAATTTATTTGAAACTATCAAGTCCAACCTTGGCATTGATACCTGTAACTAGTGAACTTTGTACAACATAATTGTACTAAACTGAAGAAAGGTGAGTGTCATACACAATTATCTTAAATCTAATTGAAATGCTTTTCATAAATGATAACAGATAAAAATTACTATTTACATTTCCATGTAAACACAGTATTCGTGTAGTGTATGCTACTTATATCGACAAACATAAGTAGTATGTAACACGAATCAAATGTGGGGTGCCCGGCAGCAAATGGTTTTGAAGAACAAATTGAAGAGAACAATAGTGTAAACAGAGAGTAATTGTAATAAAAACAGGAATAAAGGAACAATGAAGTTTGTAAGTGACAATTGTTGAAAGATGTGCAAATGAAGTAGTTAATGTATGGTTTACGTATTTTAAGAACACATTCTGGTATTCCCCTACCTGAGTGTTAATCCACCACACATGTAATAGTGAGAATTTCGGTTGAACATTCAGTTATTTTAATGTAATTCACACTAAATATTATTATGAACACATTTAAAACACATTAAGATAAATGATTTGTGATAAAAATTGTATAAATAGAAGAAAAACTAATTCAGGCGGTAATTTGATAAGTCTTAGAATATTATTGTTTAAATGTATAGAAGATAGCTTAAAGATTACTTATAGTAATGTATTATAGATTTAAAATATGCTTGAAGAAATGTTATTATAAAGTATCTTTTAACTTTATTCTCCAAAAGATATAATAATAAAAATACATCATGTAGGTGGAACGGTCGGTTATTTGTAATAGAGGGTAATATTCTTCTTTATGATATCTTATCACATATCTTTATATATATGGATAATAAATGTGTGTTGATAGCCGAAATCTAAATTATTATCTTTTTTAAATTACTAATTCCTTTAGTTTTCTTAAAACTAAATGCAATCATTAGATGATATTTTGCAATATCTATCATACTGTAATGTTTAACTATCCTCCTTCTTATATTGTATCATAGTATTTGAACTTCGTTATTTAGTATGTGTGAAAATGAAGGTTTGATGATATAACATTTTCGATGGTTACATTGATGTAATCATTAATAAAGTAAACAAAATATGTTGTTTATCGGTTTAGAGACAATTCCTTGATGAAATTTCAATACATATAATATGGCATTATAGAATTACAAGTATGTTACTGTTTGGTTTTATTATGTCATATGATAGTAGAAATATAGCTGTTTAACCGTTTATTGCCATTTATATTTTTCATATCCTTACTGTATTTGAGTAGGGAGATCATTTTTAAAAAGACCCATAATGCACCTTGCAGATAAGATAACAAATATCGAAACTGATTACTTCACTGACTTATGTAAATAATTAAATATTTCGAAATGCTTATTTGAAACTAGTCACCATAAGTTCATTCATTGGCACTCGATATTCTGTGGTAAACAACGTTATTCATTCAATATGATAATAAACGATATTAAGGATCGTCATTTCCTTTCAAAAACATTAAAAAAATATTATTGATCAAATCAATCTGTAGAGAGTCAGTTATATTCACATGACTAATGACATTAATTATCAATGATATATAAAATTCTCGATCTTATCCCCTAAATAAATGGAATTTCGTTTTAGAACAATGTAATAACGTTTTCAATGAAATAAGTACAGTCCACACGACATTTGATATTCACTAACTGTCACTTGAATAATGTCATCATCTGGAATCCATGATTCACGTATTCTGAGATAATTTATAAATAACGCTTGCATATGACCTAATATTCGTAGGACCTCTGCAATGATCTCTAACATTGCCTGTAGCCCTTCTAGGATTACCAACAGCCCCAAGCCCAGACGAAGGAGAAGGGCTGAGCATGGGGTTATCAAGCGTATCCTGAAGAAAACAACCTTGCTAAAAAAATATGCTAATCCGAAAAAGTCACCTCTAAAGAATACCTCATGGTATTTATAACATGTTAATTAAATTTGTGAAAGAATTAAGCTTACTTAAATAATTTAGGGTAACTAAACAAACATTTTGCGAATTGTTGTATTGACAAACAAAGGTAATGAAAAATATTAAGTCAATAGATGTATTCATAAGGGTGGGGATCCAATGAAAGATTCGAAGACTTTTTTGCAATCTATTAGCCTACTTGTGACTGCATGTGCTTCCCCTAGGGTTTTTATCGAAAACGTTTAAAATAATTGGCTATTATCAAGTGTCAATATTATCAAAACAAGAAAAGTTCAGTCTTTGAATACTGAATTAGCTCTGAATTATATTACACATCGATTTTATTTAGTACTGTTCAAAATGTATTCATTTACGTATCTGAACGAGATGATTACTTTTCCTTTTTGAAGTAGTAGTACATTATCTCCGATAAAATTAAGACGCTTATCATATGATACGAGCGGATCACTTGAATTTATCTTTTAAATCAGAAGTAGAAGGGTGAACAATATAAATTGAAACGTGGATCAACTAATTTTAAGTTGTTTTAAAGACGATCTTGATATTAGACTTTGAAGGTCTTCTTTTCATCCCACCTGGAAACATAGATGCATAATTTTGAGGAATCACAAACTTAGCGTACACATCTGTTGATTGATCTTTGGTTTATTACCTTGGAAATAATAAATTCACTTTAATGTCTCTGATGTCAACAAAAATGTGATATGAAGTGATGAGTAACATAGAGAAATTCAAAGCATTAAGACAACGGAAATACCAACCATCTAATTAGTCCATATATGAATGATAGAACAAAGTCACTCCATAATCACCACTAAAATAAAACTTTCTATATAGTCTAATTCCTAAAAAAACAGTCTTATAACAAATTCAAAAACCAGATAAATAGCAACAATGATAGTAATCACAATATCATTAATACTATTTTATTTTTATTTATTTAAACACATAAGTATTGGGGCACCAGATATATATGCGCCACACAAATCTCATTTGATTTGTGTGAGGACGGTGATACTGCCTGGATGCCCAAACCGAAGCAGATGGTTTTCTTAGGGGACCATACCCGCAGCCTTTGACCTAAAGTTCTGATCCACAAGGCAGTGGAACATCGTGAGGCGATGCATCCCCATGGTAGCCGGTTACCGACAATTGAATTATATGCCATTTGTTCCTTCAAAATCCTGAAGCCCATATGTACCATTGGTTTGGAATCAGGGTTTTCCAACTTCTCTAGGCGGACTTTCTGTGTCATTAATACTAATGATACATTGAATAACTATCATTAATTAAAAATCAAAGTTTATACTCCTTTAAAATATAATCACGGTTTCTTTCACTTAACTATCTTACATACTTCTATTAAATATAAAGAGTATTCACCAGCGAGTACGGCAAGAATTGTTGTTTTTTCCACAGTAATCCTGTTACGTTCTCGTTTATGTACATTAAATAAAAACACTATAATTAATTTACAAACTAAAATTTTTTTAATGATAAGAATGACTTTTGTTTATACTGTGGGAAAATAATAAAAAAAAGGAGAAGAAATAAACAGAAGTTGTTCCTTTGTTTAATCTATGAAAAAAAATGAATGAAAGTTTGAAATTTAAATAATTATAGGCTCTTTTTTTTCACAAACTTAAGTATTATTTTTGGAGATTGTTAGATGGCTACATTGTCATAAATTGAGATTCCTCATTTGTATGACTGTGGAAACATTATTTATGGTCGACATAGATTTCCAGAAGTACTAGAATGATGACATCATATTTAGAGTTTGTCAAGTCAAAAGTGACTTAGTATTATAGTAAACTAGTGTTTAACTGAAATTGAAAATGTCATCAACTTGGATTTCGACTCAAATATTAATGTATAATCTTTATAAAATTTGAAAGTCTTGTATTCAATCTAATTTGGAATTAAGGATGAGTGATACTGAGATGTCCACAACTGAAGTAATAAATTTTTCCAATACACTCTGATCTATAGTATTCCTTTAGCTCAAACTAGTTTGTAACCATTGATCTATGCAACTAAGATAATATCTATTGAATTACAGTATTTTGAAAAAAAATTATTATTATTCTTTTAATACTCTAGTAAAATCATTTAATCAGGAGTATTTTTACCAGAAGCCTCGGCATCGATAGGCCTCCACATTCACAAAGGAAAAAGCAAGATTCTTAAATACAACATGGAGAACACAAACCCAATCACACTTGATGGCGAAACTCTGGAAGAGGTGGAAACATTCAAGTACCTGGGCAGCATGGTTGATAAACAAGGAGGATCGGTTGCAGACATAAAGGCGAGGATTGGCAAAGCAAGGGCAGCATTTATACAATTGAAAAACATATGGAACTCAAAACAACTGTGAACTAATTTCAAAGCCAGAATCTTCAATACGAACGTCAAGACAGTCCTACTCTGAGGAGCTGAAACGTGGAGAACTACTACAACCATCATCAGGAAGGTACAAGTATTTATAAACAGTTGTCTACGCAAAACACTCAACATCCATTAGCCGGATACTATCAGCAACAGCGTTTTATGGGAGCGGACAAACCAGCTTCCTGCTGAAAAGGAAATTAGGAAAAGACGTTGGAAGTGGATAGGACCTACATTAAGGAAATCAACAATGTGCATTACAAAGCAATCCCTAACTTGGAATCCGGAAGGGAAGCAGAAAAGAGGAAGGCCAAAGAACACATTACGCCGGGAAATAGAAGCAGATATGAAAAGGATGAATAACAACTGGAAAGAACTGGAAAGGAATGCTCAGGACAGAGTTGGATGGAGAATGCTGGTGAGCGGCCTATGCTCCTCGACGAGGGGTAACAGGCGTAAGTAAGAAAGTAAGTAATTTTTACCAGAGGACTAGTTGATGACCTAGTCGAAAAAATGTCTCTTTATAAGGGATATGTGAATAATATCTTAATTATTTGTGAAGGAAAGGATGATATCAATTTTTTATTGAATTAACTAAACACTCTTCAAAACCACATAATGTGAAGAGGAGAAGAACGACCAACTTTCTTTCTTAGGCATATTTATAAGGATTAATCATGTTTGCATAAACAACGCTATTGATGACAAAATCAAATTGTTGAACAAAATAATACAGGCAAACGACTATCGTTGAAAGTTTATAAATCGATGGAAGGGTCATGGTACACAGAGACTTGCTATAACCTTGACACAAAAAAGACGGTCTACATCAATTTACTGTTCAGAGGTGAGTCAAATAGCTTTTGATTGAAACAGAGGCCTCAATCGCTTATTAACAAAACGTACTACTCAAAAGAGGTCATTATCAGAAAAAAATTAAGGTCCATGCTTCACCGAAAACTTTGAAAACATGAAAACGATTTCTTCACCTCGGAACAAAAACAAATAACCAAATGAGAGTGTATGATAAATATCCATCGTCCTATATTGTCAAACACAGTTTAAACAGTTTATAAAGTAGATGTTAACTCGGCTTTTGATGTGTCGTACAAGAGTGTTAAAAGGGATATACTAAGGTTTATTGATGTCTTGATCATACAAAAACTCAATCTCTCTTTATGTATTCAGAAATAGTATGTTCTCACCTTCAACCTGTCTTGGTAGTATCAGTTGAGCTTTACATTTTGTTCCCATTACTCTGTTTATTATTTTTGTTTCTTCTTACACTCCATTTGTCCAGTTGACCTTTTATTTTTATAGATAAATGTTCTTTACAGGTTTTGATGGAGTTTTGTTCTCTGGGCCGGATGGTTTTGTCGTGGAGCTTTCATTGTTCTTCTGAAAGACATCATCAGCACAAACCTCGGGTATATGAGTGATCAGAATGTTTGAAGTGTATTGCACTAATAATCCTGGTCTTCTTATTGCAATATCCCAAAATCCTTGTATTATACTGGAGTACAGAATATGGTAGGATCAATAAACTCCGACAGCTTTTGTATTCATATAGGAGTGACCGATATTAAATACTGTATACAAATGAGTATTTACACAAACAATCTACTAAGCATTACTGAATTTAAGTGTATCAAGTGTCTATAGAGTGGAACAATATATATGGAATTCTCTGTAGATTTTATAGTTTTCGCTGAATTACTTGAATTACTCAGTGTTTTCCTATGTCTTTTCATTATTTTGAATAGTCATTTTTCTTTGTCACAAATCGAATACCTTTTTTAAGTACGAGCTATACATTCCGATTTATTGTTTCCAGTTAAGCAAATCCATCGGAGCCTAATAAGTTTATGAATATGCTTTAATGAGAATTCTTGAAGGAAGAGGAAGGAATTGTCGAATGCGTTCTAAGTCAGTAAGTAATAAGATAATGATAATATTTTGAAATTCCAAATTCATTACAGTTATCGAAGTTTGATTTAAATACGAATAAAAATAGTTGGAATTCGTTTCATTAGCTAATGTTATCTTTATGACTAGTTTGATGTGGGTTGCTGATATCCACACAAGTACTATATGGTGATGGTCGGGCATTGAATGTATTTCAGTAAACAATCGATAAGGAGAGAACGCGAACGGCACGTGATTGGTACAGGAATGCATGAACAAGTATAATCGGAGACTATGGACGGATATTTGCAGAAGAAACAGTCAAATTGAGACAATTAGTTGTTATTTTGCAAATTAACTGTTCAACATATGGTTCTCATATTTTCATGAGATATTCTGTAATGTTGTGTTAAAATACATTGGATTGTCCCCACCCGTGTTCTAGTTCACTACACTAGGATTTTCATGATTTCAATATTTTTGCTATGGACTTTTTAAATAGTAATTTATAGTAACCATGTTAATAAAAATATAAACAAGACCGCGTTGTTTCAAAAGTCATTCCCATGAAATTTCGAGCTATATTCAGAGACTTGAGATTATTTTTCAATGACACGTTTTACTCATCTGCTTAACATCAAATCATTTACACCTTATTTTGACTTAATACTTAATGAAAGATGTTGACCGCATTCATCAATTAACATTTCATGGTGTTGTTTTTAAAAACAATATTAAATGTACCATTCAGTCATTTAAAGCTGTGTGAAGTTTCCTGAGGTTTGGATTGTTAGATTTTTTGATATTAAAAATTGCACAACAAGATCTGAAATTATTTTTTTAAGTTAATTTCATTAATACATTTTATTATTTCAGAATTTAACCATTCGTTCACTAAAAAAATCTAAAATAATGATAATTATTATATAAACACATAAATACAGATACAAAGAGGCACCAAAAAGACAAGTGCCACATAAATCATTCGATTTGTGTGAGGGCTGTGATACTTTCTAGGTACTTAAACCGAAGCAAATGGTTTTCTTAGGGGGCCACACCCCGAGCCCTTGACCTAAGGGTCTGATGCACAAGGTAGTGGAGCAACGTAAGGAGATGTAGTTCCATGGTAGCCGGTGAGCAACGATGGGTCCATATACCATTTGTTCCTACAGGATCATGGAGTCCATATGCATCATTGGTTTAGAATCAGGGTTTACCAACTCTCCTAGGTAGATCCTCCATATCTACCAACCTGGTTAAAGTGCCGGACATTCGCTTTTCATCCTCTCAGTTTCGTAAACAACATCCTCACTACGAGAAGTCAGTGAGTAGGACTTCCTGGCAGTGGTTGTATGCACGTGGTCATGTGAGAGCATTTTTATAGGGAAAGCTAACCCTCCCCACACTCGCTTGTACCAGGGCATTTTCCGTTGACAGAAATATTAAAATTTCAAACTTCTTCAGCACCAAAATATTTTGGAATTATGCTTATCTTTTTTTAGATGACTTGAAAGGGGATATATTTTCCATTTTCTAGTATACATATATATTAAAAACAACAAAATGATATACTTATAATAAATAAGAAACAGTTTTGGCTAATTTTTTAATTCAATTTTATTAGAATTTCTGTCAATGATCATGTATATATTGTTTATTTACTGAAATGATCTTACCAACAATTTTTATGTACTATTCTTAGGAATTCTGTTCATTAAGCTTCCATTGGTATTAGAATGAAGGGTGAAATACGTTTTATATTATGGTTTTAATTTTATGTTTATACTGAAGAAAAATCATACTCTTCCAATATCTGTAGCGTTACATGTGTCATTACACCTGTACATTATA
Organism: Schistosoma mansoni; assembly: GCF_000237925.1. Taxonomy (NCBI): domain Eukaryota; kingdom Metazoa; phylum Platyhelminthes; class Trematoda; order Strigeidida; family Schistosomatidae; genus Schistosoma; species Schistosoma mansoni. The sequence continues at coordinate 2,337,169 of NC_031498.1, read as the reverse complement.
AGAATATATTTATGTTGAACATATCTGGGTAACTACAATAAATACTAGATAGTTTTTAATGTTTACGAGACAATGGGTTGTGAATAATAAATTAATGTAAAAAATTTCCTACAAATATTTCTTGCATATTGACCATGGTTCATCAATGAATTTCATTGATATTTACTTTTTGGCCATAGGGGTTAGATCAAAACATGATGAGAATGATTGACCGACAACGATGAACTGACAATTTTGGAAAATGTAAATCGTAAACTTAAAATCATCCATGTTAAAAGTAATGAATGAATCACAGTGGAAGGATAAATCTAACTGAATTTAACTTGTCCAGAGTAATGTACTAACAACAATTCATGCATGTTACCAACATTTTATTGATGTTAATTATGTGTTAGTTCAAATGATGAGTTTTAACATTTAATATAGTACTAAATGAATAAAACAACCATTGTAATGCATGGTTACTTGTGAAATTTGAAATTATATCGGGAAATTGTTTACAATAGAATAATGTTCATTGGAAAAACATAACTGAAGATATATATATATATATATATATATATATATATATATAAATACTGCCGAGAAGTCTCATACTAGAACAAGATGACCAGCATGTACTTCCAGGTTTTCTATGGTGGAGGAACATTAGTCCGTTCATGGTAGTAATGAAATACAACATTTATTGCTATAATGCATATAATGGGACCTGAATCATGATTTTCGCATTCTTTATTTATAATTAACTTATATTTTTTAATGCACATATCCTTTCTTAAGGATAGATCACCTCAACTTTTGCATTACCTTGCGTTAAACATGCTGGTTTTTATGTGAGTTATTACCCCTGATGACCATAATAAAAACCATCTCAATCATCAAAGTTTCAAATCAAAAATCCGAAATTTCACATATGATCTTTTTTTTTTAAAGATCACGGTGTTTTTTACGGAAGATATATAACATATCACCTTGTTGAAAACAGCTAATTATCTATTTACATTTACAAATATTATTCAAATAAATTTAATAATTTAAATCATGAGTCAATTGAAGCTAGACCGCGGGACATCTCAGTGCGCAGTGCGCATCCACGATCCCGCCTCACAAGATCCGAACTCAGGACCTATCGGTCTCATGCGCAAACGTTTAACCTCCAAACACTGATATTATTTGAATAGTTAAATTTTAAAACAGTGAATATTTACTTAGCCCTTTAGTAGAATCGATTGTCGATAATCATATTTGAAGTATGATATAACTCCATGTTTCAAAATATAAATATAAACTTTAACATAGTTGAAATCGTGAATCAATTGAAGCTAGACCACCATGGAAAATTAGGAATCACTGGACAGCTGTTTCGTCCTATCATGGGACTTCTCAGGTTGTCCATGGTGATCTAGCTTCAATTGACTCATGATTTCAACTATGAAAATACTGAGATCTCCACAAAACTCCTTCTGATTATAAATTTTACCGTTATTATTTCTGATTCATATCAGTTCGAAATTTGTAGATTGTGTTTATTTTTTCAATTCACATTTACATTTAGTTTAGATTAATCAAAAATCTTATCAAAATAAGTAATCAAAAAATTTATTTATGTCATAAAACTATTCATATTTTACTATTAGGATGTGTATTACTGTTTACCATCAAATATATATTTGAAAAACCTACCATGAACAAAACAATTTTTCCAACTTATATATGTATATATGATGGTTACTGAACTTTAGCAGACACTTAAAGAAAATCAATTCATATGTCCACTTACCAGGTAATTAAATATTTTCTTTTTAATTTTATTGTTCATCATATCAAATAAGTGTTAAAGTTTAGTTGTTTTTTCTTGTTTGTCAGTAAGTAGTAGTAAATTTGCAAGTTCATAAAATCGCATTGATTAAGTAGTTAATCATATTTTTGGAGTATGATGATATTTTGTTATCACTGAACTGTTTCCTTTTTTAAAGTTTGTTTAGATGGATATAGTAAATTGATTTATAGAGTATAGTTCAATAAACACTTTATGTTTTTTCAGTTCCACTTTTCACAATAGTTAGTATTAATCTCAAAAGATCATAGATCGAGTGGACAAGAAATACATTAACGTCTACTGTTTAAAAAGCAAACTATGAACTGAATTCATTGATTTGAAATTAGCATATATTTAAATCCTTTTAATCTTTTTATATGATCAAAATTATATGATCAATTGCAGTCTTAAAAATCAATGGGAAGTTTCAAACAAACAATAGTAAGTGAATTCAAACTTCACCCCATTGCACAAGCAAGTGGCTATCAGGACTCAGTAGCTGAGTGGATAACGCGATGGCATTTGAAGCGAACGATACTGGGCTCTAGTCTAAGAGTGAACATCAACGCTGGGATGCAGGCACATCCAGCTGACGAGTCCCAATTAGGACGAAACGTGCGTCTTGGATTCCACTGTTAGGCGTTATCCATCTTTGCTTATCTTTTGTTTTGTCTATACAAAAAACATTTTATGGCTTCTAGTCAATATGAATTAACCAGTATATTCAGTTTGAACAGGAATTCTGGACGTCGAACCGGTATTAGAAATAACGACATGTGTGATAATATAAGTTTATTTAATAAATAAAGATTCATACTGAAATAATATTTTAAAAAGAACATAGTGAGTAAGATACAAAGTAATGAAATACTCTTCTACTTAAATTCTGATCTACACTTAGAAGTACGTTTAAGAATTACTGTTCAAAATGAAGTAAATGATTGTAAATACGTAAATCTGATGTTATAACTTTATTATTATGTAAGTAATAGGTACATAAATCCACTAAAAAAAAAAAATCTTCAAAATACTTAAATATAGAATAGTATTTTCTCCTAATCGAGAAGTTCCGAATCTCTTATTACATATTTCTGGATTTAAAAGAAGGTATAGAAACTATCCTACAATCAATTTCGATTATGGTTAATTTTGGTTAATCCTTTTTATTAGCTTCCTTCACAGACATCATCATATGGATAGTAGCAATTTTCATATTTCTTTGTACTATTATGACTACTAGAACACATGACACTAGCCAAAATGTTGATTGCTTAAGTATCATTCGATGACTCATACTCCTTCCCATATATGTATGCACGCAAATCCTATTATCAACTTTTGTTTTGTTTTGCTGTGCCCTTATTCAGTTTGACTATAGACTGCCTGTGTAATTGCTTGCGCTCGCTGCTCTCTAATATTTGATCATGTGCTTATAGCTTTCTGGTCTTCGTCAATTGTTAATAAATTTATAGTTGCCACTTCTCTTTGCCTCCTGATTTTATGCACCGTTAATATTAGTATTATAACGGTAATCGAGGTGAGCGATTAGCGAAGCACGGCACTACAAACGTCTTGGATGTGTACTAAAAATACATATATTCATTTTACATTTTAAAAAATGATCTATATACACAAAATTCGTCTTTTAAACTTACAGTAATACATTGGTGAAATAGTTGAGCAACTAGTACATTCATCAATTTATAAACTTTAACTGCATATAAATGAATAATGACAAGAATTATATTATCAAATTCGAAATTAGCTTTTCAGTTTGTTAGAACTGAAAGTAAATACCCATTATTCCTTTTGAGTAGTTATTATCCTGTGGATAACTAGTAGCTATCAACTTACGTTAGGATGATTACCAATCCTGCTTGTTATACCTTAGTGATGATAACTTCCATTCTAACTATTGATGTATCAAGAGAAACCGACAAGGTATTAAAACAATAAGAGTAATAGTTGTATATTCATACATAAAGTCAATATATGACAAACTAGTTACATCGGTTGTGTGAATAATATCTTAACAAGAGACAATTCATAATATAGCACATTCTCTTGTTTTGTTAAACCATTGATTAGAAGTTAAATATAATAGAGTGAACATCAACACTGGGATGGAGCCACATCCAACTGACGAGCCCCGAATAGGACGAAACGCTCGTCCTAGATTCCACTGCTGACCACCATACATCTGTGCTTAAGTATAGTAGGTTTAAATAAAAAAAAAACTGAATGCCAAGCAACTGAGAAACAAAATAGTTCTTATTATTTCAAAAACAAAATACTTATTCAAACGTAAAATTAGTGTTGTTTTCTTTAAAATTCACCATTTATTTTTACTATATACCATTAAAATGCTGACTAATTGTGAATACTGTTAGTTTATTTCATTTGGCTCTTTACTTATATTGATAGCCAAATTTTAACCAGATTTTAACCAATTAGACTGAAGTCAAAATATCTTCGTATGATTATAAAAAAAACTTTTTAGATAACATAAGTTAATACGCACACTATGCACATATGCCAATAAGAGACTGACCAGTTGCAGTCCTAAGCATCAATGGAAAGATTCGAACAAACAATACTAAGTGAATAAGTTAATTTCCATTCTAATATATTTGCTTTCTACCATCTTTTTTTTTCAAATATACATTCACAAATGCCATGTACATGTATAAAAATACAAAAAAAAATGTGTATTATTTATTTGACTACAAATCATATATCAACATGACAAGTAAGGGAAAATTGTAATCTTTACTCTATGTATGATAACAATTTTGTTTTTTATCTTTCATCTCTCTCAATTTCTTAATACAGATGATGCTGTTTTCGTCATTATCTATCTATCTATCTATCTATCTATTTATATATATATATATATATATATATATATATATATATATGCATAACAACACAAACAGTGGATTTGACATTTTCACATGTTCTTCTGTTCAGTAAAGGTCATTTGTATATACATTAATACAACAAAATGTGTAATTTTCGTTTTATTCTAAACGAAAATATTTAATTTCCTTGGGCTTTTTTTTTCTTATCATTATTTCTGATTGGTGTTTGTTATGTCTCGTTGTCAATTTGTTATGACTGATCGTCATTAGTTTTTTTTATGTCGGAATCGTTTATTACTTATACTTGTAAAACGAGCAACCACTGCAATCCCCATGACACGAAGTTAGGACAATAAGATTGGTTCAAGTGAAGACTTTTTAAATACAAAACAAGAAGAAGATTCAAGTCAAAAATACACTCATTTATATATTGATTGTACACTCATTTTAATTAATAATTAAGATGAAAGCACATATATGAAAAATACCCAGAGTTATAACAAATTTGCATATCGCCTGTCGTATTGAACATACTTACTTACTTACTTACGCCTGTTACTCTCAATGGAGCATAGGCCGCCGACAACCATTCTCAAACTCACTGTGTCCAAGGCCTACCTTTCTAGTTCTATCCAACTTTTGTTCATTCTTTTCATGTCTGCCTCCGTTTATCGGCGTAATGTGTTCTTTAGTCTTCCTCTCCTCCTTTGGCCTTGGGGATTCCAAGTAAGGGCTTTCCCTGTGACGCATTTGGGTGATTTCCTCAAAGTGTGCCCAATCTACTTCCAGCGCTTCTTCCTGATTTCTTCCTCCACTGGAATCTGGTTTGTTCTCTCCCACAGTAGGTTGTTGCTGATAGTGTCTGGTCAACGGATCCGAGGTATTTTGCGTAGACAGCTGTTAATAAACACCCGTAACTTCTGGATAATGGCTTTCGTAGTTCTCCAGGTTTCCGCCCCATACAGTAGAACTGTCTTGACATTTGTATTGAAAATTCTGACTTTGGTGTTCGTTGACAATTGTTTTGATTTCCAGATGTTGTGTTGAACATACTTCATGTTTATTCAACACAAGAATATCCTATCATAAAGAAATATGACACTCAAAAAATAATATTATATCGAATAAAATTTCGCACTGGAAAACAAACAAATACTACCCTGAATAATTATCACATTGAATTTAAAAAATGGAAGTAATGTTGAACTAAAAATCATAATGAGTAAAAGAATGTAATTTTGCTCCTTAATCCTGTCTTATCAGTATTGTTTTCTATTTTTAAGAGAGTACCAAACAGGGCGAAACGCGCGTCTTGAATTACACTGCTAGCCCCTATCCATCTTTGCTTATGAAGCTTCTGACTTTCGGCAATATCGATTCAGTCCGCTAAGTATGCACATATACCAATTGCAGTCCTAAATAACAATGGCAAGATACAAATAAACGACACCAAGCGAATTGTTTTTATATATTTCATTATATACATTATTAAAAGTTCTACTAGTAATGATCGCCAGTTAAATTATCGGGAGGTTTTAAAAAAACTTAATAAGTGAAAACAATAAATAATATTCAACATTCATTTGGTAGTGTTTGCTTGAATCTTCCCATTGATGTTTAGGACTGCAATTGATCAGTCTCTTATTGGCCGTATGTACATACCGTGCGTATTGCCTCGATATAGCCTTGGTTCACAAGCATTATAAGCAAAGATGGCTATCAGGGCTCAGTAGCTAAGTAGATAACGCGATGGCGTTTCAAGCGAAAGGTACTGGGTTTGAGTCCCAGATTGAACATCAACTCTGAGATGCAGGTACATCCAGCTGACGAGTCCCAAATAGGACGAAGTGCGCGTCCTGAATTCCACTGCTAGCCACTATCCATCTTCGCTTATAAAATTCAACATTGCTATTTTACGCAAAAATTGATATTTTCTCGTTATTTTACATTAATGTGTATATCACACGAAACATTAAAGATGGTTTAATTCATTGAACTAATATCTTAACTAGATACAATGTTAACGGAATTGTAAACTCAAACTATTGTGTTTTCAACGTCATCAGATTAATCTTTATAAATCTTTGCATAATCTTTATAAGCTATTCAGTCTAATGATGTCTATGTAGTTGTTTGTTAAGACAAACAGTAGATACGTAAAATTTGTCCATGAAAATAGTTGATTTACAAGCGAGTAGTATTATGATATTGAATAGTTAGACTCGTGAACTTTCTAACTGAGATTTTTCTCATCAAACATAAAATTTTTAAAGGAAAGAACGGGATAAGACTGTGATAATTAAATCTAGTTTCAAAGTTTTTTTCAGAAGTGAGGTACTATATTCAGTAAAAGCAGTGAGGATTTAATCTTTGAGTGAATGTTAAATAGTTAATGTCATACAAAAATTAACTACAGGTTAAAAAGTTGAAAGTCATATATTTTAGATGAATAAAGCTGTGTCTATTATAAAAGTTATGGAGTAGTCAATAAAGATCGCAGTATAACGTTGAAGTTTAAAACTGATTTTGATATTAAGCAGAGATGGATAGTGGCTAGCAGTGGAATCCAGGACGCGCATTTCGTCCTATTTGGGACTCGTCAGCTGGATGTATCTGTATCCATCTCTACTTACCATGCTTGTGAATTAAGGCTATATTGAGGCAATACGCACAGTATGCACATATGCCAATTAGAGACTGACCAGTAGCAGTCCTAACAAATCGATGGGAAGATTCAAACAAACAATACTGAATGAATTTGATTTTGATATTTCCAAAAAAAATCAATGCTTTACATGACCTTAATATTTATATTTGATTTATCATAAGATTTTAGAATATCACATTAAGCGAAAATTGAGTTGTTAAGTACTCTTGTAATGGATAAGAATGATGTAATACACAGATGATGACAATGTATCACAATAGTTTTGGTATTGAACAATGGTTTTCAAATTGTATGGTCAAAACTTTTTTTAAACCGTACTGTAAACAATAGAAATTAGGTCATCATCTAGCTTAGTTGCTTATTCAAAAGTAAGGATAGAAGTATTAAACATTTTGAACAAGAGTTATTAATAATGCACAAATATTACAAACTTATTCTGAGGAAAACTTGGCTACTTAGTTAAACACACACATAAATATAGCTGCTTGTGTTCTAGTTTCTACAATACAGTTTATTTTTTTCCGACATTACAAATAAATATTATTTTTCAAATTAGATACATTTTCATTAAATTAGCTGATATCATATTGAAAAACACGAAGTTTAGCGGAGGGATCTCTTTTCAACGAATTTATTATCAAGCTGTACAATCGTATATATACGAAAATTTTTTTTGTCAAAGTACTAATTCCGTGAGGAAATGTAAACACGAATAACCATGATGATGTAATCGAAGATTATAATACTAGATTACGTAACACGAATAATAACAATCGATTTAGTGAATATATTAAGATGATTAAAATGTTTTTTGGTTACAATAACTAAAGGTCATTTAAAGAAAATTTTCGTATATATACGATTTTACAGCTTGATAATGAATTCGTTGAAAAGAGATCACTTCTCTGAACTTCGTGTTTTGATACAATATTGATCAGTGATGAAATGTAATCAGATTGATATTTTTTAAAATGAACTGCACTATTAAAACTTAATTCAAACAGCGGAAAAAAACAATCAGATAACGTAGCCAATTTCAATGTCTTAAATGTTAAAAACCTTGTATAAACTAACCACATCTTTATTTCACGTATAAAAGTAAATGGATTAGATGAAAATGAGTTTAGTTGTCTAATTTACTTGAATGATATCAACAATCTACCAAAAAAGAAAAATTAAACAAACTTTCCTAGCATTATTTTAGTTTTAACAATGAAGAATCTTATACCAGATTTATAGTCACTTTGACCTACAGTAGATTAAATCATATTCATTAAAAATTCTATATATGATGGCAAGAATAATAAAAATGTTAAACCAATCAAAAGATGAATTGTGATTATATTACTGTTCTTGTATACTTTCTATAGATTACAAAGTAATACTGATATATGCAAAATAACTCCGAGTTAACCAATTTTTTGACATTCACTAAAACAAAAAGAATGTTTGCTATTTATGATACGGTATTTAGTGAATACATTATCAAGGATAAAAATATCGGCTGCAAATCTTGAATTAGTTACATTTCTTCTATAGTGAAATTAAATAACTAATGTAAGTGATAGTTCTATTGATTAGCTAAGTACTTCTTAAAATAAGGAAATTAAGTTGATTGTTTTGATAATTTGTCTAAAATCCTTGTTATTTACTATCTTTGAAATACGAAGTAAAATGTTTGACTTACATACTTACGCCTACTACTCCCAATGGAGCATAGGCCGCCGACAAGCATTCTCCGACCCACTCTGTCCTGGGCCTTCCTTTCTAGTTCTATCCAATTGTTGTTCCTTCTTCTCATGTCTGTCTCTATTTCTCGGCGTAATGTGTTCTTTAGTCTTCCTCTTTTCCTTTGACCTTCAGGATTTCAAGTGAGGGCTTGCCTTGTGACACAGTTGGGTGGTTTCCTCAATGTATGTCCTATCGTACTTTTAGGGATCAGTCCTATAGTACGTGTCACCAGGACGTCAAACAAACTTGACGCTGACCAACTAAAATGTTTGAGGTTTTCCAAAAATCTATTTATCATTTCGATACATTGTTATTATCCACACTGAAATGAACTCATGTAACTATTATTAGAATAGGGGTTTGTGGAGATTGTAGTGACTGTTAAAGGTTGAATTCATGAGGCGATTTATGTTAAACCACCATTGATAACCTGAATGCACTGGACAGCCTTCTGCGGGTCCATGGATGCGCACTGTTGGAGAGTATCATATAACTATATTCTATCTATTCATATGTTTCATTTGAGAGTGTTGTGATTATTTGTTAACAAGGAGATGATTAATGTGTTATATCATGTTATTAAGTTTATTCAACTCCTTTTCCCAAAAAACACTTAAATATAGGATTTAACAAATAAGTTTCAGTGAGTAAGTAATAATCAAAGATTTAAGATAAAAATCAGTTTTTTATACATTGTACATTTATGCATAAATTACCTTTCCTCTATGTACCCTTAAGATTATGCATTTCATTTAGCTTGAATAATTTTTTTTAGAGACACACTCACAGTATTTGTTCTCCCTTTGATCGATCAATTATCTGCAAAGACGATATGAATAATACAATGTACTAAAGTATTTTTATTAGAAATTCGATTCCCTAATTATATCATTTGTGAAATAAACTAGGTGCAAATACAAATTATATACTTAAGATAACACAATTTCCATTTTACTTAACACCATCATTTAGTAGCTTGAGTATTTATATCCACAATACAATTCAGAAACTAAACAGTTACTATAACTGGTAAGCAGAGATGGATAATGGCTAGCAGTGGAAGTCAGGATGCGCACTTCGTCCTATTTGGGACTCGTCAGCTGGATGTACCTGCATCTCAGAGTTGATGTTCACTCTGGGACTCGAACCCAGTAACCTCGCTTCAAACGCCATCACGTTATCTACTCGGCCACTGAGTCCTGATAGCCACTTGCTTGTGCGATGGGGTGAAGTTTAAATGCATTTAGTATTGTTTGTTTGAATCTTCCCATCGATATGTTAGGACTGCAACTGGTCAGTCTCTTATTGGCATATGTGCATACTGTGCGTATTGCCTCGATATAGCCTTAATTCACAAGCACGGTAAGCAGAGATTTTTCAAATGGTAAATATACACAGTGCACTATACATTATTATTTCGGTTAATTTCACTTATTTTCTCACTATCAATTAAATCACAAGAGGCATTGGAAACATCTTCAGTATTCAATAAGAAGTTAAAATACACCTCAAACTCACATCGACTGAAAAATCACTGAATCGATGATCAACAATTTAATATCATCATGTATGTTTAAATGATTTGATATTTGAAAATGTATATCAGATATAGTTACAGTAATTCTTCCCTAATGTACAACACAGATTTGATTGTAAACTAAGCAGACATCATGTAAAAACATTTAATATGGATATTTATCATTAAATTGCTTTTATTTCATTCTGAATTACATTCATATATGATGATTACAGTTCTCCGATAAATTTTGTTTTACTACAATGGAAATTTACCTCACTGGTAACTAGAGAAATAACAAGTAAACAGGAATCAAAAGTATCCTCCATAATATACAAATTGTCGAGTATAGATAAACACTGATCCTATATATCATACTTACAAAAATTGTTTATGTCAGTTGCATATAAAGCTGATTACGTAGTAAAATTTATTATCATCTGGGATACTTAATATGTTTTCATAATCCATTAACGTTTCTGATAATCTAATTTATACATTTACATATATGGTGCAACCAATCTGTTAGTCATATGTAAGAAAATTTGGAAAACGTAATTCTAATTGAAGTGCTGAAATTGTTTTTCAAAAGAACAATGAAAGCTTCGCGATTAAATCATCTAGATCAGAGAATGAAATTTCACTAAAATCATTCAGTTAAACTACAAATCTCCACCATATTTTAACATTGACTGAAAAAATAAATACTTATGCAAATCACTCCATCATTATCGCCATAATATTGGTTTCCTTACAAACGGAGAATGCTCTCTTTGTTTTTTCAACCAGTATACTCTTTTATCATTTCTAAGCAAAAATTTTTCAATCGATATCCATTCATTTAACAAAGCTCAAATGATATCTAATAAAAATACTATATACTATAAGACTGAGTAGTTTCATCCTATGAATAACAAATATTTACATTGTAGTGAACGAGGACACAAGTGAGGACAATCGAATAGATTTAATCACAGTTAGAGAACGTCTTAGTAAAATCTAAGAACCATACAGTATATACCTAATTTATAAAATTTCAATCAATTGTTTCAAATTTGACTGTTTCTTTTACAAAATGTCAATCAAATCATTTCAGACTTCATTGTTTCTTTGATTCTACACAAACCATTCTTTTTTCTCGTTCTCTTTTGTTTGATCTACTTAACCTTCTGCCTCTAGGGATTTCACTTTCAATTGATTATATATACTACTGATATCTGTCAACATCAGTAGCACATACAAAAACATAACCAAAATTGAATAACTTTCAAAATAAAATAATTAAGAAATATATTTAATTAATTATTTTTGAATGATTTATTTAATAAAATAATAAATGAATAATGTCAATCATTGAATTGTTGTAAGAAAAAAAATGTTATTTATGTATTCACATGTCCTGTGCATAACATTGGATTATATTTGTTATCACAAGCTTCCTTTATCAAATTTCCAATTCAATATCAAACTAATTCTTTCATAATCAATTAAAACAATGTTGATTTTATATTTTAAAAAAACCCGCTTCAAAATTATATTGAATATTTAAAACAAAATGAATTCAATCTTTTTAAAACAATAATTGTTTGTCTTCCAATTTCTATTTCTGTTTTCAATTTAGTTGTCCATTATATATATTTATTAATTTTATTCATATTCAAAAGATCCTTATTATTATTGTCGTCAAGGAAAACAATCAAGAGAAGAACCTTAGAGAAGAAAAAAAATGTAAAAATAAAAAAAATTTCCAATCAGAGAGAACTGATGAAAAAAATGAAAAAAAAATTTTTTTTACTTTTTTCTAGAAAAAGAAATGTAATTGAATGGACCCTCTTCTTCTTTATATCCTCTAGAATAATTAATTTTTTGGAAGAAAAACTAAGTAAATAAATGAAGATGCAAAACGATTCTGTTAAAGTCTAAATACAAAATCAATTAGGTAATAAAGATAAAAGATAAGAATGATCTATATACAAAAAGAGTAAAAAAGAGAAGAAAATATTGCCAAAACTTTATCTTGATAATTGAGCTATCATGCATGATAATAAGATAATTAAATTCAAATAATTAGGGAATATTTATGGTTATTAACTAATTTTTAAACAGAGAATTGTTTTCGTTTTGCTTATCATGATGGTTAATGTAATTCGGTATCAATCTTTGCATATGTTTATACTTGAGCTATACAAGAATGAATTTGAAATTATTAGGGATAATGGATTATGGTATCATGAATAATGACCATATTAAGTGGATAAATAAAGTATTATTACAACAATTCGTCAATATTATAAAGAAGAATTTGAAAAAAATGGTGTGCAAAGTATAGAGTATAGCAACTATCCTACAATCGATTTCGATTATGGTTAATTTTGGTTAATCCTTTTTATTAGCTTACTTAACTGACATCATTATTTGGATAGTAGCAGTTTGCATATTTCTTTATACTGTTATGATCAGTAGAGCACATGACACTCTAGCCAAAATATTGATTGCTTAAGTATCATTCTGTGACTCATACTCCTTCCCATATATGTATGCACGCAAATCTTATTATCAGATTTTGTTTTGTTTTGTCATGCCCTTATTCAATTTGACTATAAATTGCTTATGTAATTGCTTGCGCTCGCTGCTCGCTGATATTTGTTCATATGCTTGTAGCCTTCTGGCCTGCGTCATTTGTTAATAAAACTATAATTGCTGCTTCTCTTTGCCTTCTGATTTTATGCACCGTTAAGATTTGTATTATAACGGTAATCGAGGTGATCGAATAGCGAAGCACGGCACTACAAGAGAAGTCATTAGATGTGAAAATTGTAATTAAAATAATCTCAGTGATCAAAATTCAAATTATTCTAACGTTTCGTCTAGAAAGCTTGTTTGGACTTCTTCAGGGTAATAATCAAAATCAGAGTTATCAAAGAAATTGCTGAACGAAACGTTAGATTATTTTAAATATAAGTTTCATACATAATGATGTATTAGTTTGTAGTTAAATAGAAAATTTCTATTTGAAATTTGAAAACGATAATGCATACTTATAACAGCTCACATACATTCTAGTTTGTTCACATTCAATTTGGTTAAGCCCTTTTATTGACTTATATAACAGACAGAATCATTTGTACAACAACTTATCTATACCATTGTACTTTTATTATTGTTGGGCTTGTATAAATATGTGTGCTTGAGAATTGTTTACCGCCTACGCATATATTCATTCTGCTAAGTTTACTGTTAGTCGCTTAAATGATTCTATGACTCATTCATTTTCCCATATGGTATATATATATATATATATATATATATATATATATATTAATCCCGGTAATTGGACTCACTCGCTGGCTTACTTTCTCGCTTGCTCTTCGGCACTCATATTACATTCTTGCTTCTTGTACACGTGGTTTTGGTGACCAGTGTGTGGTTCGATAACATACGTAAACAACGCTTCGTATTCGTCCTCAGATTTATACACCGTTGGGCGTTATCTAGTAACAGTTATCAGGATGAACAGTATACGAAGTCTAAGAATTATATCGAATTCCAACGTCCACAGTATCATCAGTGTGGTTATGTAGATTATTTTGAATTGAAATTATTCTGTTCCGTAGAACACATACACTGTTAGACTGAGAACAAAATGTTTGCTGATTAGGTCATCAACCGAATCTCAGCTGGTTATATTTCTGCTGAGAATTTAACTACTAATAACAATGCTATGATCATTGCTATTACTATTAAATTAGCTTTGCATGATTCCTTTACATTAATCAGTATTATAAAACATTATTTTTAGAAACACTATTTTTCATTTATGTTTTTCTTATTAGTACAATTGTGTCGATAACAACAGGTATTCTTATTATTGAAATCTTCTGCATACTCATTTGTATTAATAAGTCACAATAACCTTGACCTAATATGTCATAATAAATTAATTTACCAACTACGATATATAACTGTTAAGCCCTACTGTGAGATATGTTATTTATCACTACGTACTATTTGCACTTACCAGTAAATTTGCCAAGTTATAATTTCCCTTTAATATTAATAAATAAATGTCTAATTTGTTAATCTTAAGACTGCATGAATATACTACGAATATTGATATTAGTTCTTCAGCGATAATATATTTCACACGGTAACTCTTTTTGACAATCGCTCTATGGGTTATGTTGTTTATTTTTCATTAACAATCAAGTGTTGAGTGTGTTATTGTACCGTCAATTAAGAAAATTATACTTTATTAGTAGAAACTTTTTTTCTCATGTTAGTGACTTATAATTGCTAGAAAATACCTGACAAACCAAAGTCAACTATATATTTGAAAAGGAATTGACCGTTCTCAGAACAAGTATCTGTTACTGTTTAACTTTTCAACTGTATAGTATTTTGTAAAAAATGTTAGTTTTGGAATCTTATTAGGAAACCCATCAAGCTATCCTATGAACACATACAATCAGTTAGTATGAATAGAATGAAATCAAAATGGTAAGTTTTTTTGTTAACTTTAACAAAACAAATCAGATCAGTTTCTGGTATCGTCCTTTATTCATTTCGGTGCCTGTGGCTATTTATCGCAATTTTAAGTTGAATTTCATAACAAACTAACATTAAAGAAATATATATTTTGTAGCAAATGTAACAATGAGATAAATTTTACTAAATCACATGAGTTTAGTGTCCCTTGATCTGACTCCAGTTAAATCGTTTCTGAATATTATTGAAATATACATATCTTCAATCGTCATATAAAATTATTGATTTAACTCGCGTTAGTGAATAACGGAATTAAATAAGTCAAATATGTGAATAGATGTATATATATATTTTGTATACTGATTGATCTGAACAGACATTCAGAGGGATGAAGTGAAAAGATGAGAGCGAAGCGAAATCACACGCAGTGAAGAAAGCGTGTGAGCCAACTCAATTTAGTTAAGAGTTAATCGATATTTATAGTCGGAATGAGTGGATTGATCTGGCCAGAAGCTAGAACAAGTTATGTGGGCTTGACATATTAACCGACACTACAATTTACTAAGTGTTTAAAAGCAAAATCAACCATGTGAATGAATTTATACAGTTGATAGAAATTTTAATAAACTAACAGATAAATTCAAATATAATTTATGATAATGTTATATCGTATGAATGTGTACCCTCTTTAATATATGAACGCTCAATTAGAGAGGAGTGAATTTATTGATCGGAGCAATGATACATAAAACCGTATTAGCAGTCTTGAGTGCTTATCAGTCCTGCTATCAGCCTAGCCCAGCCAGTTAAGTCCAGAACACCAATAACAGCCTCGGCAATATTAATCATTATTCTCAAACATATACCAACCAAACAGACCACATCGTACCATAAAATAGAAAATAACATTTGTACAATAATTAGCCAAATATAGCCAATAATAATAGTTCAAAGGTCAAAATAAAACTTATGATAAGAGGAACGTGAATATGAATAGTTTAGTTACGTAACAATTTTAAAATAGGAAATAAACATATTACATTGATCCATAACTAGTCCTCAGATTTACCATTCACAATTCTCTTCGAGATACAACAGATAACAATATATGAAGTTAGTTGACTATTTCAATAACATATTTTGATGCATCAAATTAATGTTTGTAATTAATAAAATCACGTAAATATACACTTAAACTCCGCCTGTAGCCCCTCCGAGGGTTATTGCCGGTCCCAAGCCCGGATAAAGGAGGAGGGATGGACATGGGGTTAGTGACACCATCTCGTAGAAAACTAACTCGCTAAAAAGACGCTAAATATACACTTAAGTAACATTGAAAAGAGTTAAATTAGACAGATACAAATGAGTCCTGAACTATATACTATTTTTAATTTCAAATGAATTAAATAAAATGTAATTTAAAAGAATATTGTTGCTTAGAAATGTGAACTACTTACATACAATTTAGTTTCATTACTAATTGTACATTATCATTAATTGTAGTAAAATGCCTTTATACAACCCTATTCATACTTCAATTGAAACTTCATGTTTTGGTAAAAAATGTTTTTTTTTTTATAAAAAAAAGTATTTTAATTTTCATCATTACATTTAAAACATGTAAAATTGAATTGAATAAGACAATATCACATGCTTCATGAAAAATACAAAACAACAAAACTATTTATGTCCGAAATAATTCTCTTTTACAATGACGTCGTTAACAAATGTATCATTTTTCTGAGAAGTAATGTATTTTGTTCAATAGTTTTTTTTAAGGAAAGTAGTTAGTATACGTTAGTATAGATAGGTTTGTTTAAGTCAGAGAATGATCAGATTTATTAGTTCGTTTAAGACAAGTTAATCAATCATGAGAAGACTTTGTGATAGTGATCTCTATAGAAGACACATGGCATGAAACAATCTCAAACGATAAGTATTCATCGCTTATTTAAAATTGAGTCGATAAATTTTTTTTGATATTCGAAGAGAAGCTTTAATGTTTTGAGTTGAATAGCATTTACGTTGTATTTGGTCATTACTTAAGAAGTTTCTACTGCGAAGAAATTTTGTTTCATTACTCTCCCATTTATAGTGATCTACTTGATTTATGTTAGTTCAGTATAAAGATCATTTCTCTAAATGAGTGATTCAATGTAAACCTACGGAAATTATTTGTATACAGCTTTAGGATTCGAATTTTCATTCTTTTATCTTTCTTCATTAAAATTGGATTGTGGTTTTATTTTCAAATGCAAATTATTTTACAATATAGAAATCGTTTCATTATCAAGAAAAATAATATCAGTCAACGGAAATTACCAGTAAGTTACATAATGATACATACATATATTACTTGTCATGACAAATTAGATATATTATATGTTGTATGAACATTAAGCGAACTGTTAGTATTTAGTTGATGGTGCTGGTTTAGTGACAGGTGAGAAATGTTATTGTTTAAGTGTTTAGTAAACTAGCGAGAACAAAACTGTCTTGAATACACAAACCGTTTTGAATTGTTAGGGCTTGGTAGAACCATAGAACTTGAGGTTTGATTTACATCATTATGGTCCACAGAACAAACACAGTAACTTCTACTAAAAGGGGTATAGACTGTAATTTACTCCATATATCAAGTCACGTCGTCACTAACTTTGAACGGAATAAATTAACAAATTGTCAGCAATTGACTGTATGTTTTGAATCCTATGGTTATTGAGATACATTCATACAGATTCAATCTATGCTGTTATTTACAGTTTAAATGTACATTTGAATTCTGTTTAAGAATAAGATACATGTCTGTGTATCTGTAGTTCATTTGCCTCTAAATTTCCAAAATGCACATAATATAGCATTTCTCCGTTCACGTAATGAGTCAATGCTGCATCTAAGTGCATAATTCCCAATGAGGATTTCACTTCGTTTGAACTGTTCATTTAGAAAGTTGGAATGAGTTAGTTTCATGTTCTTATCTATATGGACTTAGACGATTAGTATGAAGTTCTTAATAAAAGTTACACTTTTGTTTACACTTCTGACAGACCTGATGAGTCTGAAATACTCGACGATGCTAGATATCAACGTGTTATTGTACAGTAAAAAAATGATCGTTATATTCACACTGTATTTATCTATTTATTGCTTTTTTTTAATTTTTACGTAAAAATTTGGTTAAATATAAGTGTAGTTTTATGAGCCATACAATTGATTCTTGATGCTTACTATTGTATTTGATCAGCAAATACAATATTGTTCTGAAATTGTAAGAGTATACAACAAATATAAGATTTACTCTAATTTGGAGTAGCCTCGTTATATATGAAAACACATTTTCGATAAGTTTGAAGAAAGAATGCATGTATAGTTTGAAACAGGAGACTGGAGATTTTTTCAGAAGGACCTGATATAGGTTAAACCACCTATTATGATGTACTTGATAGAGTACTCTATATAAAAAAACACAAACTTTGTTTCTTATATTATTGCAAATATTATTTATGATAAATTAGCAGAAACATAGTTTTCTTTGCACGGCTTTTTATAAAAAAATTTTAATTTTAAAAAATGTGTATAATCTGAAAATGCTTCAAAAACTTCGGGTAAAAATTATTGAAACAATACACCCCCTACTTAGTTATCAAATCATATATTTGTCAGAAGGGGGTTTTGTGGAGATTTCAGTAATTTTATATAGTTGAAATCATGAGTCAATTGAAGCTTAACCACCATGGAAAACCTGGAAGCACTGGACGGCCGTTTCGTCCTGTTGTGAGACTCCTCAACAGTACGCATCCACGATCCCGCCTCGAGAGATTCGAACCCAGGACCTATCAGTCTCACGCGCGAGCAGTTAATCACTAGACCACTGAGCTGGCCGGCATCCAACGGTGTTAGTGTCTAACTTCAACCAATCCACGAAATTGAGCGACCATTCATCAATGTCTTCAGTGAGTCGGGATATCCGAACAGACCTGATTGAACTCCACTGGTTACTGCTTCTTACTAGAACTCTAGGAAATACCTCATGGAGCCAGTCACTAGTCCCACAATAGGACGAAGCGGCCTTCCAATGCTTCCAGGTTTTCCATGGTGGTGTAGCTTCAATTAACTCATTATTTTGTGTTATTAATCATTTAATTTATTCATTTGTTCGTGAATAATCAAAACTGTCATAAGTAAACTAGTTTTCCATCTATTATATTTACAGTTAAGTTGTATATGTAAGAGTACAATTTTGAAAAATCTGTTAAGAGTTGAAAAAAAGTCTTTTCTCATTCTTAGTTAAAATTGATATCAGGAGAAGTAAAATAAAACAGCAATCATAAAACGATTACAAAAAAAGAACAGAATGATTTGAATTCATCTTTTTTTTGGAAGGTATCTCATCGTCATTATGATTGAAAATATTGTCAGTTTTATTAAAGGATAAAGAATAAGTCATAATTTTGATATAAAAAAAGAAACTATTAATGTTGATACTTTAAAGTGAAAAAGAAAATCATTTAAACTACCCTTTCCAAAATGATGATTTTATGCATTCTAGAAATATTTAATCAAAATTTATATTAATGCATTTTTCAAGAAAGAAGTCTGAGATTTCAACTGTTCGAAAGAAACCTTTATACATGAAACTACAATTCAGCTGCAATGTGGCTAGCGATACACTGAAAGATAGGTTAACGAAAGTAATTAGTAGGACATTCTACGCAGCCAATCTTGCGTTGACTTTCTCGAGTTGACCAACGATGACTACTCAAATGAACCAAAAGTTACCTGAGTTGGCCTCCTGTATGTGCATTCACAAGTTCAGCTGCTCCTGTGGAGATTGCTATATCGGGCGTACTACTAGGCAACTTAAGCAACGAATGAGTGAACATCTACCAGCATGGTTTGAGAAGGGCCAGATAAAGACAATATGCAGTTGGGCGGCCTGCTTAAACATCTGGGCTACCTGTTCCTGTCATCTATATATTTCAACAAGTTATCTGATATTGTTTGTTTTAATACATCATTATGGCTATTAAGCACACAACCTATTCCGGTGCGTTTCTGAAAACTGTACAACCTTTCGCTGTAAAGGTTACAAAAGGCCTAATCAGAGATGTCGTGTTTGCTGGGAACATGCAGCAAAAAGAACATACATTATTCATATGTCGATTGACTGAACTGCTGACATCCAACTGGCGATCACTGAATGTTTATCATCAGGAGCAACGAAGAAATAAGAAACGTAAACACGTTGAAATACTTTATGCTGAGAATTCGATTTTGTTCCAAATAATATAATATTGAATAAAGCTAATAATAATAATAATAATAATAATCTTGGCACATTTAATTGATAATGGTCATAATGTAGATAAATCGAAATCATTTCGAGTGATCTATCATATACCTCCAACATTTCCCAACGGAGTTCGTTCCCGTCTCCTTCATATAGCAGAAGTCATAGGAATTCGTACGTTTCACACCAATTTATGTGTACAGAAGGAATTCGTAACCTCCCTATCCTTTCCATGGCCGGACATAACTTAACAAATGACATTATTATTTTAAATTTTATTTTTAATTTTGTTATCATTTGTTTGAAATTTTCCGCCTCTTTCCGTTTGTATTATTTACCATCTAATTATTTACATACTTCTTATTACGTAATGATTTTATTGTTTTGTGATCCCTATTCAAAGTCTATTAACCCACATTTGACCTCTTATTTCCTATGTTTAACTATTGATAAGACTTGTAAGCAAAGATGGATAGTGGCTAGTAGTGGAATCCAGGACACGCGTTTCGTCCTATTTGAGACTCGTCAGCTGGATATACCTTCATCTCAGAGTTGATGTTCACTCTGGGACTAGAACCCAGTACCTTTCGCTTCAAACGCCATCGCGTTATCCACTCAGCTACTGAGTAGGGATATTCAAACAAACAGTACTAATTAAATTTAAGCTTCACCCCATCGCACAAGCAAGTAGCTATCAGGACTAAGTAGCTGAGTGGATAACGCGATGGCATTTGAAGCGAAAGGTACTGGGTTGTAG
>NC_031498.1:2265044-2315842 GCF_000237925.1 Schistosoma mansoni | reverse complement strand
ATCCAACGATTCGCCTGGCAATCTGGTCCAAGCTTTTTCAAGGAAGATTGCCAGGCGAATCTTTGGATTTACTTCAAATTCATTCGCTGAGATTTTACAAATATATTATTCCTATTTAGAATATTGATAAATTTATTCTAATCTGAAATAGTATTAATCATCTCCTTAATAATTGAGTTAATTTTAAGGATTTAACTGCTTAGAACATGAATAAACCTATGTGAAGACTACAAATTCAATGTTGCATATAAAAACTGAATTATTGTTAAGTTTATCAAGTCAGTGTTTTAATTCGCTGTTCAATGGACAGTCAAAAAGCAATTTATTAAAACTGAATGAAATTATGTTAAGACAATAAAATATTCATGTTCAAGAAGTAGATAAACGAGAAAGCTTTGTTCATTTAAACGCCTGTAGGACGACAATCATTTATTTAATAGTATGCGTTTAAATGAAACTATGACTGTACCGTATATATAAATGTATAAATTAGATTATCAGAAAAGTTAATGGACTGTGAAAACATATTAAGTATTTCGCATAATAAAGTTTATTTGGTAATCAGCTCTACGTAAACATTTTTTGTAAGTATAATATATAGGATCAAAGTGTTTATCTGCACTCGACAATTTGCATCTTCTCTCATTATTACACTTCAAAACCAAAGTCCATCTAATTCCTACGAATCACAATATAATGAAATGAATGAATCCAAATGGATAATACATAGTCTAGGATATAAATAAGTTATTTGATTGACAGATAAATTAGATAGTTTATATGTGTTGTGCAAACTACATGAATTCTAAATTTACTACCACCTTTGTTTTGAAATCAGAAGATACAAATTGAAGAAGTGTTACGTAAATTGTTTAAACCGATTAAACTTTATTGTCAACCGATCATCATCAACATAAAAACTGACTTGAATATATATATATGTATTCATGTTGCTAAAATGAATGTCAATGATATCAAATGAAATATAATTTGGACATGCAAAACATTTGAAAGAAACAAATTACATATGGAAGTGAAAAGATAGAAATTACTGTGAATTCATGAGAATGGAGAATGAACGGATATGTGTTGGGGTCAATGATTTTTCATAATGTTATTCATTATCTTCGATTGCGAACGATGATTAATACACGATGATCAGTTAAGAGGCGAACATTTAAAATCATTCACTTCAATAGTATCCGAATTTCATACCGTAATGCTACATCTTGATCTAGTTAGTCTCATCCAACGATTAAATTCTGACTATATCCATCGTTGATAACTCTATTCACTGAGGTAGATGGTGTCTCATTATTTGCAACTCATATGGTGACCATTTTATCTGTGAAAGCTTAAAATGTCATCAATCGGCTCATCTTTTCTAACTAGCACTCTACAATGCATGAATTACTCACGTAGTGATCCCGTCATACACACGCAAATCTCTATATATGCCTGTCTTTACTAATTATCAGATTTATACTTACATAATCCATGCTTTAATTCAAATGAATATAGAGGCACTGTAATACTGTCTTTTATTTTTCACTAATTTGTACAAATTGTTGTGTATTCAAAACTATGTTAAATAAACATCTGTAGATACTATCTAGACAAACTTGTACAAGTATGTAGATGAAGTGGATCGTTCTGCTTTCAATCAAATATTTTAGTGTAACTGAATTGTAAGCAAGCTTCTCAAGATAACTTATCTAAGGTTAATATCTAATAGTGTCACCTAAAAAGGGTTAAGATAAATTTTTACCCCTTGTGAAAGTAGTTCGTTTTTATGATTTGTACATCAGGATTTTTCGAGTGCGCTCCAACTATTCATCAAAACACCTTAGTAATAATAATAAACCGATTACTTGTGGTTTCGAATATTAGGCGCATAAAACCCTTAGATACTGCATCGTTTGTGTGGAACCACATTCAATCACAAATAAACAGATCAAGAGAATAATCTTAAATTGGTCTTTTTAGACTCCTAACTGTTCCAATGTACTCTATTATTTTGATCAGTTGACTCATAGATTTTTCATGTATGTTTATTGATTTAGCATTTCCAACTGTTATCAAGTTTCATTTCACACATTTTGACAAGAAATGCGTTTTGTGGCCACAAATACGAGTTTTCACCTAATATTTAAATCGAACCTAATGCATGTCAGTATATCAGAGTTCAGTCTAGACGAAATCTTTGTTCCAAAACTGAATAAATGATATGTTTGTTTTCATCAATACTTTCTCATAGTACATACTAATCAAATACCAGAGCATATAATCTACTTAACAAACACATCAAATACAATATTATGGAGGACATGGTTTATTCCTGCTTACTTGTTATTTCTCTAGTTACCAGTCAGGTAAATTTCCACTGTAGTAAAACGAAATTTATCGGAGAACTGTAATCATCACATAATAATGTATTTCAGAATGTAATAAAAGCAATTTAATGACAAATATCTATATTGAATATTTTTTTACCGTTTCTGCTTAGTTTATAATCAAATCTATGTTATACATTAGAGAAGAATTACTGTAACTATATGTGATATACATTGTCAAATATCAAATCATTTAAACATACATGATGATATTAAATTAGCCACCATCAGTTCAGTTTTATGTGCATGATGAAACATTGTCAAATATGATGAAAAGAAATTGTTGGAGTTTTCTTGCTTTTCCTATGCGGGACTGAAGTTTGATTATTCTTTGTTGACATAACTACACCCTGTACAGTCATTTACAACAGAGACATTATATAAAAGATATTTTGAATAGAGAAATTGTAGCCAAAAGGGAGAATTGGAATTACTCAAAATTATTTAAATATTATACCAATTGAAAAAGTATGGTCCGATCAGGGTACGGTATCACAGCGGATAACGCGTTTGAATTTGAAATGAAAGATACCCTATTCGAGTCTTAACTTAAACATCAGTACCTGTGAGCAGGTGGATCCATCTAATAGGTCCTAAACAGGATGAAACATGTGTGTTGGAATGCACTAACAGTCACAACCTTTTAAAACTAAGAAAATTGTTAAATCTGAAATAGAATTCACCATACATTTTTAGTCGAAATACTTATAATTAGAAACTTAATAATATCATAACCACTGTATTTCTTATCATATCCATCTACTTATACTTATTTAATTGAGTCAAATTACTCACTCTTTCTTTCATAAGCTTTTCTGGTTATTCCTTTCTCTCTTTCTCTTCTTTCCTTCTTCTGAACACATATACATCAGCATTCTTATTTAATACCCATTTCATAGAAAGTTTTAGATGTTAATAACCATGAAAAATTTAATCTTTTTATACATATGTAACAAATAAGACATAAATTAATTATTCCCTTGTGAAAGATTATTAAGAAAATTGTTTATCAGTTATTTTCATTACCCCCTAAAAAAATAATGAATAATAATAATAATGAAATTGAAATGGAAAGTAACAATGTTAGGACAGTAAAGAGTTGCATTGTTATTATTATTATTCTAGATGATAAGTAATTCACTATAATAATTTATATTACTATTTCATAGCTTATATATATATATCTGATAAGTTTGGTGAATTAATTTTATTTCTTTTTTTCCGATAATTTGGTATACTTATGTGATGTTTATTCTCTTGGTATGGTACGTTTTTGAAGAAAACTATGAACCACAAAGCACTGAATAGTTATATTTTTCCCAGTATGGGAATGTTCAACAGAACACATCCATGACGTCATTGAGGATCCAGCCCAGAACCTTCAGTCTCACAATCTGATGATTAAAGTTTAGTGAGTGTAGAAGAAATCTAATGAGAATAATGTCTATTTTTTATCCATCTTTAATATTGTATAAACGACTTTGACGATCTTCAATGAAGGGATGTCTAACAAATTAGAGTTCATGTAATCTAGGAAAATTCAGTAATATAAATAAATCTTGTGTAGTGGAATATTAAGAGCAACAATGGTTTTTATTGATTATTTTTTTATTGTCAATAAATACATATTGATGAGGCCGAATAAAGTGATTGTACTTATTACATAATTTGATTAATATATGGTCGTGGATGCATGTTACTGAGGGCTTTAAATAGGTTTAAAATTCTCCTCGCGTTCTTAAGAACTTATATATAATTTGACAAATAGGAGACATAAATACTATTAAGAAAGACTTGTATTAGTACTGTATCAGTAGGAATAACGTTTAAATTAAGTAAACATGTGTAAATATATATGAACTTATTACTGAAGAGTTGTAACAAGTAAATCCTTATGCAAATTTTATGGATAGGATTGTTTGTCGTTAGTTAATGTTTGTGTAACGTAATGTAATAGAATAATAATAGCATTGTAATAATAATAATAATAAATGTCCAACTCTACCTTACGTCGCATGAGAGTTTTCATCAGAAAAAGTAGACTAACTGCAAGGAAGATGATGAATGCTCAGAAATTGGAATGTGTTAAAAAAACTAGGCACCTCAAATACCACCTTTTTGCACATAGTTAACAAATTCTAGGTATCAGACAAATAACTCTACATAAACATTAAGTACAACTGATGATAAAACCATGAGCTTTTAATTCGAATTTTTAAGTAATTGATATCTACCCACATTGCTGTGTTAAATATTATATTTTGTTTTTGTAAATATTGAATTGCTGAATTTTACCACTCAAAGTAATATCAGGAAGGTGTTTTGTAAAGATTATAGTTGTTTCAGTTGTCTAGAGGTTAAGCATTCGCGTGAGAGACTGATAAGTTCTGGGTTCGAATCTTACAAGGCGGGGTCTTGGATGCTCACTACCGAGGAGTCCCATACTAGGACGAAGTGGCCGTTCAGTGCTTCCAGGTTTTTCATGGTGTTATAGCTCCGACTGACTGATGAATTTAATCATTAAATTACTCAAAGTAAATTTATCACAATTTCGAATGTTTTTTGGTCAATTTTTTTAGCATGCTCGGATATTAATCTGCATTTGCCATATACAGATCCGAATTACTTTGAGGATTTTATCAGTGAATAACTGTTGGAATACAGAATTTGTTTTGTTTAAGATGTTTATCTGAAAACACAATCTCCTTGAAAAAAGTTTATGACTATTTTTGACCAAGAAAAAAGATATCTCTCGTACAAATTTATAGTTTTTTCCTGTTCTGTATGTCATAGACATTTACTTCATACTGATCAGTGTTTCATAAAATCGAATTCCACATCTTGTTCTAGGTTCATCTACTGGAATTATTTACTATAAATGACATATGAGAATCTCTTGATATGTTTAGACAAAAATGATAAATCTTGGTTGATCAAAGTTGAAGAGGTATTATGTTAACTGGAAATCTCATTAGTTGTCCCACAAATTGAATAGATTTTTATTTAATCATGAAAAGAAAGAAGCGTTGAATCCATTGAATATAAAACAAATAAAATATGTTACAGAATCTTATTTTGGCAATGGTTTATGATAAATCTACGTATTTAACACTTGAGAAGCCATTTACAGGTAAATCCGTTTAATTCCTAATGATTAATGAAGCATATTTAGAAAAAACAATTTAAGTTTCATGATTTAAGATGATTCTTCATTCATTCTGAATTTTATTTGGTTAGAATTGAATTATTTTATTGTATGGAAAATTTGAAATTTGTTTATGAACTAGAATTGATTAATACTAGAGCAGGTATTGTGGTGTGTGCTACTGATATCGACAGATATATAAGTAGTATGTATCATCAATCGATATTTAAATGCCTAGATGCAGAAGGTTAAGAAGATCAAAGAAAAGGAACTATGAAGTCCGATACGATTGGTCGATATTTGCAAAAGGAATAGTCAAGTTAGAGACAATTGATTGACATTTTGAAAATGAAGAATTTACTTGTGTTCTCATTCACTACAATATTACAGACTTGAAATTCTATCAACTATTGATAATCCCTATAATTCAGAATACTTATTCCTTAGAAGTTCTAATATACATGGAAATACTTATAAATGAATATTAAAAGTCTTATCAGATATTTTTATAATTGTAGATTATCTTCATATAGATTGAAAATCAATATCTAAGCGCTCCAGGAGTAAAGAATTTATCAACCTTATGATATATACTGAGGTAAATAACTTGACAAAACAACTGTTGTCATAAGTAATATGAAGAGAAATTAATTTAGTCAATTAACTAGTTACTAATGTTTTATCAGTGCACGTGATATTTAGAAATAATGTTTATTTATTAAATTCATTGAAAGATGTTTTGTTGTGTAATCTGATTGTGTAAAAGTATATACACAAATGTGTATTCAGACCTCCTGTAGTTTTTTCTGATATTAAACATACGAATAGATTGTGATCATGGCTAATAGAAAAGATATGTGGGCAGCATTGTAATACTCACAAATCACATAACTGAATATATGCAAATGGATATATGTATATGATACATTTCATCCATAGATATTGGGATTTATGTTCAATATTATTCGTCCACTTTTAAGGGAATAACCATTATTGTAATCAATATTATCATAAATTTTTGGTTCCCAAATCACACCCTACAAAAAACGGTTTAAAACAAAACTATTGGTAGTTATTTGAACTAGAGTTAGTTCTGATACTTTTTGGTGTAAGCATCCAAACATAGAAATCTATGACACTCAGAAGAACTAATTAGCTATCTAACATATTAATACTAGATTAGATTATTAGGTGTAATGACAGAAGAAAGGTTAATTAGAATTATATAAAACTATTTCAAAAATTTATGAGATATAATACTATATTTTCATGAATCAAACTACATTCATCGTCGTTGTCAAAAGTCTAATTTTTATAGTTTGTACGTTAATACATTCCCAAATATCATCTACAAAAGTATTGGATCTTGTAAATTCACTTGGTATTGTTTGTTTGAATCTTCCCATTTATGTTTAGGACTGCAACTGGTCAGTCTTTTATTAGCATATGTGCATACTGTGCGTATTGCCTCGATAAAGCCTTAATTCGTAAGCATTATAAGCAAAGATGGATGACGAGTCCCAGAATAGGGCGAAACGCCCATCCTGGATTCTACTGCTAGCCATCTTTGCTTATGATATTGGATCTTGAGTTATCTACAGGCCTAGTAAATATCAAAAAGATCCAGACACATCCTCATTTTAATTTACCAGTATTCATCATTGAGTCATAACATTGTCCTGTTTGTTTAGTTCTCAATATTATTTGAATTCTTTTCATTAGGTTATTCTGTGAGCATACATCTAAATAAAGTTTAGTGATTGCCTCGAACCATTATATAGTTATTATTGTTTAATTTATCAAATAAAAAACCTCATTTGTCCTTTTAAATTACTTTTTTTTAAAAATAATAGGTTACTGAATAATTTAAAATAATTACTTTAATCAATATTAGGAAAAATTATTGTATTGCTATTTTATTTTACTTCTTTGAATATTTGTCTGAAAGAACAATTACTATATTGAATTATTCTACTTTATCTTCTTATAGTCAATAAATTATTTTCAGAAGCGGGTTTTGTGGAGATTTTAGTAATTTTATATGGTTGAAATCGTGAGTCAATTGAAGTTAAACTACCATGGGAAACCTGAAAAAACTAGACGGCCGTTTCGTCCTTTTATGGGACTCCTCAACAGTGTGCATCCACGATCCCGCGCTCGCGAGATTCGAACCCAGGACCTATCAGTCTCGCGCGTGTGCGCTTAACCACTAGAAAACTAAGCTGGCCGGTATCCGATGGTATTAATCTCTAACTTCAACCAATTCACGAAATTGAGCAACCATTCAGAATTGTCTTCAGTGAGTTGATATCTCCCAACAGACGTGGTTGAACTTCACTGGTTACTGCTTCTCTCTAGAACTCCGGGAAATACATCATGAAGCCAGTCACTAGTGAGGTGGGACCGTGGATGCGCACTTCTGAGGAGTCCCACAATAGGACGAAACAGCCGTCTAGTTCTTCCAGGTTTTCCATGGTGGTCTAGCTTTAATTGACCAACGATCTCAACTATATAAAATTAATTATTTCATTTTTATTTGTTATTCATTATCATTAGTAAGATTATGTATTCTAGTAAAATTCATTTTTATTATTTTAACTAATTCTTAGTATATACAAAAAGAAGTAACTAACTAGATGTAAAGTATAACTATACAAACAGAAACAGTATATATTTGAGAAGTAACCGATAGTTGTAAGTGAAAGATCTATAATGTAAACTAAATAAAAGTACTTTGGGATTTCTAGTTGGTTAATAATTTATTATGATACATTTATAAATAAAGATTTAGTTAGCGTAATTTTGGTTGGAAATGAGATTGTTTCAAGAAAACAACAAACTCCACATATATATATTGCGAATTTATATTCATGTCTAAAATGTATCATGATTTTTATTTGCAAAGTTTTTGGATAGATTCAAAGGTTTGTATTTAGAAGTGAAAAGTTTATAATGCGCAATGGAATTTCTTTTCTAAAGACTATTATTATTTTGTGAATTGTTGTAAGTTAAAATAGACCGACTAAAAACAAGTTTGGGGGGGGGGAAATCCAACTTGCGTTTTCACGCAGTGCTCCCTGGATAGTTGGTGATCTTTTTTCCGATGAACTAACACAAGCAGCACGGTGAGGACCAGACTGATCAACCATTTCGCTGTAAGATGGAGATCGGACTAGTCGCCCACTTCATCTACACCTTAATTACATGAAAAGAGAGGTTGGCTTCAATTAAGAGAGTGACTGTGACACTGGAGAAAATCTTTCTTTTGGTACCTGAACAGACTAATCTGGAAGGGCTAATAAATTCTGACAGGGGCAGGCCAAAGCGTAGACCATGAAATGCGCCGTAACCAGTGCATAGTGGTTGACAATAAACCGGCTTTTGGTAAGAGCGTGAAGAGTGTAATTCGTCTATGACCACTTACTTACGTACCGATTTGAACAGTTGATATTCATTCGGTGAAAATGCTGCTATGCTTGGGGGTCTCGGGCGTATGTATCTATGCTTCTTACGTGTATACTATGTAGTGTATGAGCCCTGGCTTACGCATTATACATATGCATGTATCGTGTACTTGCAAACGGAAATTTCTACGTCTATATTTATTTGTAGGAGGCGTGGACATGCCTGCACTTTCTGTAATTACGTGTATAGCATACTAGCAACCACACCCATCTATCCTAATATGTATATCACAGGAAATCTGCATTTAAATTTATACATATGAAGCATACTTGGGGATAGTTTCCACGTTTCTCCACTGGTGAACACATTGGTAGCTTTTGGTTTCCGTAAAAGCTTCCAAACGTTACAAGAGAAGAGTAGTTTAGGCATACGATCGCACTACATAGTGTGGATCGAGTTAACTTCCCATACTACTGATATCGTAATCCCTACATACCCATATTGTGTAGTGTCCAATCACACTGTCTTTTCAAAGCTCTTCTCTGTCCAAAGATCCATGGGGCTTCCTCACTTGATTGGGAAGGTAAATCAAGCCTGAAAAACAAGTGTAGACATAAATGTCTAATTTCATTTTAAATTGACATGGAGTTAATTCTTTTCTGAGATTTACTTCTGACGAATGTTAAGTAATCGGTTAAAACTATACTACAGCAGAAAGTTTTTAATATGAATTAGACTTAAGTCAAAATTGAAACATGTTTTTGCTTTACAAAATACATACCAACAATCTAATCAGTTTTCTTGATTACTTTAAGTATTCATGAAAAGCCTAACTATTACAAAAAAAACATATTAGAAATTTCACAATAATTTCTCAGTTAGCCTATTTATTCCATTAATTAATGGTTTGCATGAACTATACAGTGTTGTATAATATTGTAAATATTGTTTGGTTTCTGAACTTGACAGACCAACAATCTGGAATAATACTTTCTCATTATAGTAACTGATTTGTTATCAATTTGTCGAATTGGAGTATCCATCAAAACTAGTCAATCAGATTGAAAATGAGCGTTAGATAATGGCTTATAATTTATCAGCCACCTATTCGATAAGTTGAACGAAGTTATTTTAATAATAATTAAATCGAATGTTACAAAGTAAGAAATTTGTGTAACCATTTGAAAATTCTATAAATGAAACTGAAAAGTAAGTGCAACTAGGGTAGTAGCACATGTTTTCTCCAATGTATATAATTAGTTACCATTGTATTATAAAACTATTTATTCAAGATCTTACTATTGTTTTATAAATCATACCACTATTGCATCATTCAAAAGCAAACAGAACTCATCAAGAACAGTAATGCAATGACTAATGCAATAACTATTACAACTAAACCAGTGTAGAATACTGGTAGGTCCTGATTTCGAATCTCGCAAGTGGATGAACACTGTTGAGGAGTCCCATAGTAGGACGAAACGGCCGTCTAGTGTTTCCAGGTTTTCCATGGCAGTCTAGCTTCAACTGACTCATGATTTCAACTATATGTAATGTAGATTAGTTATGATAAAAACTAATCATTAAGACGGTTAATAATATAGACTATTTCGTTTAAAATTCATTATTGTATAATGATAAATAACAATAATATTGTACTTTACATGATACTTTATAATAAATAAAATGAGTTTTAGGACAAGGTCATTCATGAAATGATTAAATGATATTACAGATGTAATGAAAGTTTACTCTCATTTCTATGTAGGTAGGTTCATCTATTGAAAAATTGATGTACAAAATTTTGACAAGCTTTACCAATAAAAAATAAACATTCATGGAGGATTGAGGAAGTTTCATGATTTGAGGTTGTTGTTTGTTTGTTTGTTTTTTGCTTTTTAGATAAATTTTCTCACCTTAAATAACTTTCACATAATGCTTAACTGACTACTTAGTTGATTAATGATAATGATACATATTAGATGAAAAGCAAAAAAAATGTTATTAGGACACCCTAAATCAATTTTATTTATGAATTAATTACCATTTGAAAAGATTTCATTCAATACACACACACACACACAAAATTTCCGTAACTAGGTATCAATGGTGAATGTTATTAGTTCACAGATATATTATTTATGTGATCATTTCAATGTGAATGTATACAGTTATTATAATTGTGAAAAAGATATGTGGTTTATGAAGATAGAAAACTATATAAAATGTTTAATTCTATTATTCGATATAACTGAAATACGTAGCTAAGAACAAAACACACAATGGAATTGTCCGTGAAACTATTCCATATAAATTTCGGTATATTGCTTATCCCATAAAAACACTAATAAAGGTCATTATGAGGTTATGGAGATTGTTAAGGTTTTGATTGAGAGCATGGATGTGTTCACTAGTGACTAACCTCATGAGAGAATTATCGGAGTTTTGATGAGAAGCCGTGATCAATGGAGTTCAATCCGTGTCAGATAGAGACAGGTATCTACCACTGACAATGGAAGATGGCGGCGCAATTTCATGGATTGTTTGAAGTTAGACATTAACACCGTTGGATGTTGTCTCAGTGGTCTAGAGTTTAAGTGTTCGCGCTCGAGGCCGATGGTCCTGGGTTCGAATCTTGAGTGCAAGATCGTGAATGGGTATTGCTTAAGAGTCCCATACTAGAACGAAACGGCCGTCCAGTGCTTCCGTGCTTTCAATAGTGGTCTAACATTAAACGATTCATGTTCCCAATCAAAAAATTAATAAAGATATTTATAAGCAAGTATATTTTGTTCAGTCTCGCGATAAGTAACTTCTGTTTTTCTTGGAACTAAATATCACTGCTGCTAAATCGACCGAATTAAATTAACTGAGCCAATCACAATGAATTCATTATAGTTTAATGACAATCATTACTCGATTTGAAAAACCCCTATAAGAAACAGTTTAAATTTTAACTCTCATCAGTGTTCACAGTGATCACTAAGACTCTTAGTGGTTAAAATTATCATAATAATACATCCTACAACTAAAGCAATCCTGATTATTTAATGAAATACACCTGATATATACTTGATGGAGAAGCTCTGGAAGATGTGGAATCTTTCACGTACCTAGGAAGCATCATTGATGAACAAGGAGGATCTGACGTAGACGTAAAGGCGAGGATTGGAAAAGCAAGGGCCGCATTTCTACAGTTGAAGAACATATGGAACTCGAAACAACTGTACCGAGCTGAAACGTGAAGAACTACTACAACCATCATCAAGAAGTAAATAAATAATATATTTGTAATATCCCAATGAGTAGAAAAATTAGATTTTCTGACGTTTCGTGACTCAGTGTTTTTTGATTGACCGTGTTTGTTCCGTTGTACTATTTAAACTTGGATTAATGTTAATTTGGTTATTTATTCTCTGAAGAAGTGGCTTACACTGAGTCACAAAACGTCAGAAAATCTAATTTTTCTACTCATTGGGATATTACAAATATATTATTTATTTATAACAATTTACCCAATGCTCAATTTATTCAAAATCATCATCAAGAAGGTACAATTATTTATAAGTAGTTGTCTACGCAAGATACTCATTATCCATTGGCCGGATATCATCATCAACGGCTCACTGTGGAAGAGGGCGAACAAGCTTTCAGCTGAAGGGGAAATTAGGAAAAGACGTTGAAAGTGGATAGGATATACATTACGGAAATCACCAAACTGCATCATGAGTCAAGCTCCAACTTGGAATCCTGAAGGGAAGCGGAAAAGAGGAAAGCCGAAGAACACATTACGCTGGGAGATAGAAACAGACATGAAGAGAATGAAGGTTAACTGGAAAGAACTGGAAAGGATTGCCCAGATCAGGGTTGGATGGAGAGTGCTGGTGGGTGGCTTACGCTCCTCCACGAGGGTTAACAGGCGTAAGTAAGTAAGTAACCTGAGATATCATGTGGTGTAACATAATTTAAATCAAACAAATTTGATCAGAAACGAAAATTAATTTTCATTTAAGCTTATAGAGGACTATATTATTCGAGATATATTAATATACAAATAATATAATCTAATTATAATATCACTCGTAATGTTTTACAACTTATTCATAGATATTTCACCCGTAACATTATTGCCTCATTCACAAAGAACAGACTAGATACTAACAAGGAATTCTTGGAATTCATAGACAACAGTTGTTTATCATGATATAGTTCAAACGTCTTAAGCAGCAGTTGCCATCGATTCAATAAACAATAAGAGAATATTTGTTTTTCAATCAGGCATTGAATACTAATCTGCTTGATATCAACAGTATATATTGTCATTTACATTTTCAGCTTTCTTTCATTCCCTGGTTTAAATTTAAAAAAATCATATTCGACTGGAAGTGTTACAGTTTTTCATTTTACTATCGAATTTCAACGATTATCACTCAATAAAATCTCCACGATAACAGTTACATACAAGCAAAGTTAGATTCTATTCATATATGTCTTTTCTTATTGTCAAACATTTCGAAATATTATCACAATTTTATATCACGCAATAGTGAAATCAACTTTAAGTCGATAGATTGGGGTAAGACTATCTTTCTTTTATACGAGTTAGCTAAAGACTGCATTCTATATTGTATTTAGTATTTCCTACAATAACATTTAAATTCACTTGGTGTTGTTTGCTTGCATCTTCCTATTGTTGTGTAGGATTGCAACTGATCAGCCTGGGACTGATATATTTACATCCTGTGTGGATTGCTACGATATTGACTTGAGCCACAAGCATTATAAGCAAAGATGGATAGTGGGTAGCAATGGAGTCCAGGACACGCGTTTCGTACTATTTAGCACTCGTCAGCTGCTTGTGTGTGAATCACAGAGCTGATATTTACTCCGAGACTCAAACCCAGTACCATTCGCTTCAAACGCCATCGTGTTATCCACTTAGCTACTGAGTCCTGATATCCACTAGCTTGTTCATTGGGGTGGAATTTTAATTGTGTGAGAGTTTTAGAACTTCATGGAAGCATAAAAATAACAATAATAGTCAGTTGAAAGTAGCTTATTTTAAAGGTCATTGGTCACTTTGATAAGGAAAAATTTAGAGGTAGTATGAAGATTACAGTTTTCACTTTAAACTGTGTTAGAGAGTTGGTTATTCATAAAAGTAGGACTTTCATGAGTTAATACAATAATCACTAAATTTTGATCAACATTTATCATTGTGAACTTGAAGCTCATGTAAAAATATTAAAGAAGTATAAGACCTGATTAATATTAGTCATATCATTTATGTAGAACAATTCTTCTTGTAAGAGTTTATTTTATTCGTTATAAATAATAGAGTAAATGGGATATAATCTATAGTCACTTCTAGGAATCGTGTTTTATACATGTAATTTCTTAGCTTTCATTATAATATTTTTAATGGAGACAAATCACCTTATATGAGATTCTCAATTTGATCATGTGAATATATTGAAATGAATACAGATGATGTTTGATCTAGATCGTCCGCTATTGTTAACCACTTGTAAATATTTAGACGTATATTTTTAGGATGCGAAATGAATAAAAATGTACAAAATAAAGAGTTTTGTACAGTACATGAGTATTGGAGATTTGTGGGGGTGATAGAAATTTCATGGTGTAAATGACAAGTTGACATTAGCTAGACCTCAGTTGCAAATCGTGCAGCAGTAGATGGCTGTCTTTTCCTTGTATAGAACTCCCTAGATATGATGCCTAAGAGTTTAAAGCCGAAAATCGCAACCTAGGACATTAGATTTCGGAAACAAACTCTTAACCTGTATATTGCTGAGCTGGTATCTTATCTTGTAGCTATCGAACTTACGAATTTTATAAAAAAATGTGATAACACCGATATTTTTCCATATTTTTCATACATAAACGTCAAGATTATTGCAAATGAAGACGGACAATCTTAAGTGATACAGAAGAAACTTTTAATATCCGTCAGTCAACTAATAAACCAGTACAATTTTCGGTGACACACAAACAAGTGCACATATGCTATTGTGCATATATATATATATATATATATATATATATATATATATATATATCTGTTAACAAGTCCATTGGATTTATTTGAAGAACGAACAAAACATCACGAATGTATAGATGATATAATTTAATTACCAAGACAAAGAAATGTAATTAATCAAACAAAATAATTATAAAACAAGAACTTGATATCAGTAGAAATGGTTGATTAATCAAATTATTGCGAAAAATACATGGTTCATCTTGTAAAGATTCTAATTATGCTAAATATTTGATTACATGACAATCATAAGTTAATAAAAAACGACATTTGAATACATGTATTCTAATTGCAGTATCACCAACTATAAAACTATGACTTTTACTGTTGGTAGGGGATTTTCCAACATCGAGAACCATTCGTATCGCAGAACATATACATAATAAAATGACAGTTGTTTGAATCCGTATTTCTTTACTGTTTAAACTATAGTGTTTATTTTAAAAATTGTAATTAAGATTCTATATATATATATATATAAGAGTTTTTTGTAATTATATTAAGACGATTGTCCGATACAACACACCATGCTTAGTCTCACCCTTTCTCTTTCTCCTGGTGATCGACTGGATCATGAAGATGTCAACATCTGGAGGGAAGCACGGGATACAATGGACAGCTAAGATGCAGCTGGACGATTTAGACTTCACAGATGATCTAGCTCTTTTATCACAAACGCAACAACAAATGCAGGAGAAGACGACCAGTGTAGCAGCAGCCTCAGCAGCAGTAGGTGTCAATTTAAACAAAGGAAAAAGCAAGACTCTCCGATATAATACAGCATGCACCAATCAAGTTACACTTGACGGAGAAGTTTTGGAGGATGTAAAAACCTTTACATATCTGGGCAGCATGATCGATGAACACGGTGGATCTGATGCAGATATGAAGGCGCGGATCGGCAAAGCAAGAGCAGCACTTTTACAACTGAAGAACATCTAAAACTCAAAACAACTGTCTGTCAACCAACACCAAGATCAGAATTTTCTACATAAATGTCGAGACAGTTCTACTGTATGGGGCGGAAACCTGGAGAACAACGAAAGTCATCATCCAGCAGATTCAGGTGTTTATTAACAGTTGTCTACGCAAAATACTTCGAATCCGTTGGCCAGACATTATCAGCAACATTCTACTGGGGGAGAGAACAAACCAGATTCCATCCAGTGTAGGAAGAAATCAGGAAGAAGCGCTGGGAGTCGATAAGACACTCATTGAAGAAATCACCCAACTGCCTCACAAGGCAAGCCCTTTCTTGAAATCCTGAAGGTCAAAATAGAAGAGGAAAACCAAAGAATACACTACGCTGAAAAATGGAAACATATATTAGAAGAATGAACAAAAATTGGATAGAACTAGAAAGGAAGGCCCAGGACAGAGTGGGTTGGAGAATGTTGGTCGGTAGCCTATGCTCTATTGGGAGTAACTGCATAAGTAAGTAATATTAGGATGAAATATCACTTGTGCTGTGATCTGCTAGTGAGTACTTAGTTTATTAAAGCTTTTACGAACAATATATTATTCAATGACCAATTGCTATATCATGAATGGTGCCTTTTATTTTATTCATTAAAATGATCATAATGTAACTGGGTAAAGTTTCATTTTTTTTTAGGTGATATTAAGAATAATTGGATGCTATAAAATATTTTGTCCACTTTATTCAATGAACAATTTAGCAAATTTCTATAGAAGGAAACATGAGAATCAAATTACTTTTATATTATCTACGGATGAATAATTTATGTTACATGTTTCGTTTTCAGATCTTGTCTTACTATAAAAGTTTACTCTCTATGTAAAAATATTACAACTTCA
Source organism: Schistosoma mansoni (assembly GCF_000237925.1). Lineage (NCBI taxonomy): Eukaryota > Metazoa > Platyhelminthes > Trematoda > Strigeidida > Schistosomatidae > Schistosoma > Schistosoma mansoni. The sequence continues at coordinate 2,299,020 of NC_031498.1, read as the reverse complement.
ATTAATGTTTTGAATTGTATAGGTTACATGTCAAAGCAATAATGATTTGAATACCTCAAGCGATCGGATTCGGAAAAATCAAGAAACCATTACAGGTTGAACGTTAGTATTCGATATCATTAGTTACTATTAGTTTTGAGTCACTTTACGTGTTTGTGTATGTAATTATGTCATAACTTATAAAGATATTATTGGTAAAAAAATAAAATTTCCTTCTGGTCATTAAACTAACCATTGATCTGAAGTTCAAAGCTTTGTTTGTGTAAACAGAGATGAAAAGTTTATTTTCTTTAATGTAAAATATTCCATTTATTATGATCTGATTCAAAAAGCATTATGTCAATACTTTTAGCTAAACTAATGAATAAGGTAAACAAGGAACTTGACATCCCTATTACTTGCATCAATAATGAGTATTAACTTGTCTTCCCTTTCTTCGTTTTTTAAATAGATTATTTTTACAATAAATGCATGTTTTTTAAACTTATTTGTAATTGATTTTGAGGTATCTTATTGTTGATAGTTTTGATATAATATTTATCGGTTTTAGTTGTTTTATGTGTACTATGATTAGCTTACCTTGATAAAGTCATTTCGTCTCAAGTTTTATAAAAGAGATGGATTGTGTTCAGCAGTGGTAACCAGAACGGACTCAGTAGCTAAATGGAATACACGTTCAGCGTTTGAACAGAAAGGTCCAAGGTTTGGATCCTGGAGTGAACGTTAACTTTGTGATGCAGGTATATCCAGCTGACATGTCTCAGAAAAGGCAAAACGATCCTCTTTATTTCCACTGCTGACCATAATCCATCTCTTCTATAATATGCAGGACTACTTATGTTTTACCATTGCTTTTTGCTATTCAGCCGTAAATAATGCTTTAGATTATAATCCTCTGAAGTTTGACAAGATGGAAGTAGTCAAATATATTTCTTTTGCGTGTGAATAGCAATTTCTAATTTTTTTTCACAAATAATCTTAGTCACTTGTAGTATACTTTATCTCGTTTCCCTTTTTTCAATTTTCTCTCTTTCTAGATATATAAGTGTGCCTCCATATATTTTTATTAATAAATCTAATATCAAACATTAAATGTTAATGTATGATGTTTTACGTCTTTCAAATATGAAAATAATAAGTAGTTAGTGGAAAATACCGTGGGCTGGAATGAAGGATAATTTAGCGTTTTACGTAATTAGTATTAGCTTGAACATAGACACAGACTTAAGAAATTTGCATAAACGTCTTAAAAAGAGAAAATTAAATACAAAATAGTTGGTTGTATATTATCATTTTATCATAACAAATAGATTTCAATTCTTTTACAATATTATGTTCACTAAGATGAAATCATATAGCTTTTTAGTTGATACGATAGATCGATTTTTATTTAACAGCTTATGAGAAGCAAAGAACGTTATACATTTATATTTCCCTTTTGTGTGACTGCTCAGATATGACAACTGACGACTTCTCAGAGATCAAACATGTCTCATAATAGCAAGTTCAATATTATATCACCAGTTCATATTCCCAACTTTAATTTCCATAAAGCCAAAGTATTGTAGTGAACAAAACATGGAACGGGACAATCGAATGTATTTAGGCACAAATTACAGATTACCTCACCAAATTTTGATAACCATACAGTAAACAGTTAATTTGCAAAATAACAATCAGTTATCTCAATCTTAACTGTTCCTTCTGTAAATATCAGTTCGTCTTCTTTGATTTCATTTTTCATGCATTTTCGTGCCAACTGCGCTTCATTCCTGTTCTTTCCCTATCGATCTTCTGCCAAAATGCGTTCCATGTCTGACCATCACCATATACTACTTGTGTGGATATAAGTAACCCCCACCAAAGTACAACCAGATTCAGACTAACCTAAGCAAAAGTCATGAATGTCGTAAAGTATTTTGTGTGATTTTTTGTTCGCCAAAAAAAACATTCCCTCAAAATATTTAATCCAGTTCGACTATGGGTATTGAAAACATCTAACAGATATAAACACGATTCTATCATCCTATTAAATACTTTCATTATTAAACTTAAATTTATTACAAGTTGACTCAATAAAATTAACTGATTTACACATGACGATCCTCTTTTTAACATTTCAAAAATGATATATATATGTGTGTATCACTGACATTTACTCTTTTTAAGCTCTATTTCCATTAAATTATTCATGATTATAACTGGGATTTATTTTATCAGTACCTACAAAATCAGTTATTAATGGAATGATTACTTCTTCCAGTTCAGTGTAAGGGAATATATACATATATATAATACCTACCCTTCTCTATTATTTGATTAAAGATATATGACTGATAAATAATTACATTTAGAAAAAGAAAAGCTCACATAACATTTTTATGCTTATTAATACAAAGTATAATACTTTTTTTGTGATGTTGTATAGAGATAAATATTTGCTTTCATTTCGATATCCTTTCCCCTATCTTTAAATCAATTTGCCTGAATTAATTAATTAATTCAATTTCAATTGATTAATTCATTGAAATAAATTTTTTCTATGCTCGATTTCAATGTAGCTTGGTTTTTACCTTTAATGTATAGGCTGAAATTATAGAATTATTTAGTTATGTTACTGGCTGACAATAGATTGCTACCTCTCGGAAATCTATTTATGAACAAACTGACCGTATAATTTTAAAAATAATCTAGCTCAAAACATGTTAAATACTAAATAAAGGAAAATTTTACTCAAACAAAATCACGAAATAAAAATATGAGACCATTCAAATAAAGCATATGACATACAAGTCAATTTCCTTAGACTATACTTTAAACAAAGTTCAGTATTTGGAGAGTGACTGAGACGCAACCCACAATCATTTCCAGTGGTTCAAGTTTGTCATTTACAGTTGAGAGCAAATTTTTCTATCAAACTCTTTTATATGTTATTTCGCTATCGGGGAATAATAATTTCCCTTTTCTTCATCTACGGAACAAACTTTTTTTGCTTAAAAGTAGCTTAACATAACTCAATTTAACATCTTTATATGAAATTTATAACTATTGACACATGACAAGATAAGTAACATGACACAAAATAAGAAACTCAAACGAGGAACTAGAAAACAATTAAAACCAACCATTTTGAAGTATTAAATGAAGGTTTTGTACATTTTGTTGTTTCACTTCTTAATAATGTTTATTTTTTTATTGAATGAGTCAGAAGGATCTATGATGAGTGTTATCATCCTTTTTCATTGTCAATGATAAATATTTCGCGTACGAGCTTACACGTGAAAACTTTATTATTAGTGCAATAACTTTCTTATAGGTATCAATGTCATGTTTGGACTCGATAGTTTCAATTCAGTTGAGCATTGATTAGAAAGTTAATAATAAATAATAATAAATCGGTTACTTACTTACTTTAATGAGGTGGTTTACATTAATCCACAAAACGTCGGAAATATAATTTTCTAATGATTAAGATATCACAAAATATTTATGTATTAGTAAATTTCTCAATTTTAATCCCCTATTTTAATGACAGTAATTTCATAACACTTTAGTTTATACAATACAGGATAAGCTTATACTTAAAATAATCGAAACGAGTATATACTGCTAAATGTTCTTAGTAATCACACAGAGAGCTATACTTTTATGTTTTACATATGATTTGGTTAATATTTTCCATACTTGAAAAACTTACCAAATAATATATACAACTTACTGAATATCAGATATTTAAAAAAAAAGAAAACAGTCTACAGTAATTCTACGAATGAGCAAATGACTACAATTGTTTTAATGTGACTCTTAACAACAGTTATTGATCTTTCTTTTCGTTATTTACTAAAAGTGTCTACATATACTGTCGCGTGTGCTACTTATATCGATATAAGTAGCATATAACGACATTCAGGATTAGAATATCTAGCAGGGGAAGGTCCAGAAGGAAAGAACCGAAACAGAAAGCAATCGGTATGAAAAGGCAAGAATAATTAAGTCTGATACGAGCGACTGATATTTGCAAAGGAAGAGTCAAGTTTGAGACAATTGATTGAGATTTTGCAAATGAGAAATTTACTGTATGGTTCTCAGATTTTAGAAAGATGTTGTGTAATTTTGTATTCAAATACATTCGATTGTCTACAGTTGTGTTCTCATCGACTACACTACCAATGCATCATATATCAGTGTTTGTAGGAAAAACAGAGTAGTCAATGAATATATGAAATGATACATTAACTAAAGCACGAACTACATTCATCTTTGTACATAATAAATAATTGTGCATTGATAAACACTGATACATTCTTTTTAACACTTTCAATATCGAATTAATATTTGAAAGGGATTTACTTGGTGATATTTGCGAATAATAAGTAATTCTATATGATCAATAGATGAATAGTGTTTTGGTGAACCCCGGATACTATTACAGGATATAAATCCATAGAGTTAAAAGTTATGTAACAGGTATGAATCGGTAAATGAAACATTTTAATGATACTGGTTAACAGTGATAAACTATTTTAGTTTTGTGTACAACATAATAGCTACTTCGTTAGATTTATGACTGATCAACCAATGTTAATTGTGAAATGAATAAGAATATCTAATACTATTTTATTGTCTTCAGTATTGCAGGCAAAATCGGTTTTTCAATAAAACATTGAATAGTTAATTATGAATGGCCTAACACTTATTACAGTTTTCTAATTATTAAATTAATTAAGAGAAAAGTTTTAAGAAAAATTATAAACAGTGCTTGAGCCATCTGTTGTTGTTACGTAAAATAAGGACCGGTATTGATTTAAAGCAATTAGTCCCATGGATAAACTTCGATAGTGTAATAAGAAGACGAAGATTATTAGAACTATGTGATATATTAGCGCAATACATTTCGAACAATCTGATCACACATATACTGGTTAAGAACATTTATATATACAAATAAAAGGTCAACTAGACTGGAAATGGGGGGTAAGAGGAGACAAGGATAATAATGGTAATAAAAAACTCTGGATAATAAGCTAATATTACCAGAGTAGGTTTAAGGTGAGAACCAACTGTTTTTGAATGCACAAAGGGGGTTTGAATTTTCGTATGACTAAGGCTTCAATATATAAATGTTCTTAACCAGTATATGTGTGATCAGATTGTTCGAAATGTATTGCGCTAATATATCACATAGTTCTGATAATCTTCGTCTTCTTATTACACCACCGGTGTTAATTCTTTTGGTGTGAATATGTTTGAGTATCTATACTGGTTTTTTATAATTTTTCCTGATATTAAAATTTCGCTTGTTTATCTAATCAATGATAGAGCTATTTCTCGTTAGAAAAATGTTTTTTGGAAATGTATAGTTCAATAATATCTTCACATTATAATCTACTTTTCTTAAGAGTCATGTTTTTATCATTCCAGTGAAGATCCAATAAAATCTCTCAAAATACTATCAACAATGAATAAAGATTTTAATAGGTTTTAATTTTATTGAATCGACTTTTTTGTTTCTTTGTTATTGGCGACATTACCTTGAATTGGGAACTCCATGTTTAATTTATTAACGTAACATTGAATAGAGAGATACAGATATAATGTAACATCCATATTTTAATCCATTTGTAAGCGCTACCATATGTTATGCACATGATTTCATTTATCTACTTTCTACTCCCATATGGAGCGCTTTTAACCTTAAATTGTAGCAAACTAAATCAACTACATTGGAATCCATGCAAGCAAATAAAAATGTAAAAGCTCTGATGTACCGTGTATGAAACATACAATATAAAAGGAACACGTTTTGAGTGCCGGTGTTATCGAAATTTTGTAGTCTTGAACCTGATATCAATACGTGGTTGTACAGACGTATTTTCTTACGGTTATTTCATTTAATCTCATACAATTTCGTTTACTTATTCTAAATGTATTTATTCCTTTCTGATTACTAAGGTATATTCACAGTTTTAACAGTGACGACATATATTCTGGGGTTCAATAAATTTTCCGGCTTCACGTCGTCGGAATAGCAGTGGTTCATAATTTCAAATATTTAATAGTACGGCTAAGTGACACAATCATTTCTTTTTTATAAACCTCACTGCTTCATTCATGATAAATTTCAAACCATGTAGGCTATTTATAGTCAAACTGAACTTTACCTAATTTTTCATTTAATAGAAAGCAATAAATTTCCATATTCAGTTTCTAAAAAAATAGTTATATTTTACTGTTTTCAAAACTAGTGCACACTTATATACAACCAATGTTCATATGAAACTTGTAACCAGTATGTTCAGTCTAAAATAAACGATGCTATTAATCAATTATAATCCTTTATTTATAAATTGGATTTGTCGGCATTAATATTAATAACAAAGATGGATGATGGCTAGCAGTGGAATCCAGGACATACGTTTAGTACTATTTGAGACTTGTCAGCTTAATGTGCCTGCATCCCACAGTTGATGTTCAATCCATGAATCGAACCCAGCAACTTTCGCTTCAAACGCCGTCGCACTATTCACTTAGTTTCTGAGTCCCGATAACCGCCTGCTTCCGCAATGGGGTGAAGTTTAAATTCATTTCGTATTGTTCGCTTTTATCTTGCATTTGTTTTGTGGGACTACACTGATCAGCCCCTTGTTGGCATATGTACATGCTGTGCGAACTGCCTCGATATTGCAGGTACACCCAGATGACGAACCCCAAATAGGACAAGACGCGTACCCTGTATTCCACTGCTAACAATCATCAATCTTTGCTTATAAAGCTTGTGACTTAAGGCAATATCAAGGCAAGATATGCACGTATAGTAACATGAAACTGATCAATCGCAACCCATAATAAAAATGGGATGATACAAGCAAACAATACCAAGTGAATTTAAGATTACTAACGTTTTCGATTCTTAGTTCACAATTTTTGAATCAAATAACAGCAAAAGATTCTAGATAACTCAATCAAATTCTATCCATAAGTATATATTTCCGACAAATCCATTTAAGTTTGTATTTGATTTTATTGTTATTTCAGTTAAACCATTCAGCATAAAAGCATGAACTATATGTACGTGACATTTTGAATTAAGCATGTATACAAGTGTAAAAGAATTGTGAGGTAAAGGGAAAAATCTGTAAAGGATCACTTTATATGAACATTTAAAATAATGTGTATAATTTATTAGTTCGGTTATTTTCTTTAATTAAATGTCTTCTATAAACTTCGATTGATAGATGTATGAATCAATTACTTATAGAATATTAAGTAGATAAAACTGTGACTATTTAATTCAAACACACGTAGATCTCTATTTTGAATAATAACTTCAAAAATTGTTTAAAATAGATAGTTTGATTTAAACTTATTTACGTCTATGACATGATTATCTTATTCAAGTGAATTGCTGAAGAAGAAATGTAGATAATTTTCTTAAAAAAATTAGTCAGCACTTGAATTATTACGATTTATTAGAATTGTAAATTAATCACAATTGATTGATTACTGGGTGGTGGCCAATGTCATGTATGTCAAGTCCTTCTTAGTTTAGATCGAATGCTATCGATCAAGTTGCAATATGGCCACTAGTCTAGGTGACTCAACACTACGTGCACTATGTTGAGATAAGATGGTGGTTGGAGGTGATCAACAGGAAATTCTGAACCCGGGATTCGTGCTACTTTGCACTCGTCAGCAAGGTGTAACTGTAATCTTGAGGGAAATGGTGCTTCCTGACGAATTTGATCCCGTGTCACCTAGCTTCACAGTCAGAGGTGTTACCACTGAGCTATCCGGGCCGCGACCGACCTTCTTTAGGACTGAGATGTAGTCGCAATTGATTGGTCACTAGGTGGTGATAAATGTCGTGTGTGCCAAGTACTTCTTAGTGTAGATCGAATGCTGACGAATGCCAAGTAGCACGAAACCCGGGTCCAGGGTTTACTGATGACCACCTCCAACCACCATCTTATTGTAAATTAAGTTCAGTAAACATATACTACAAGTACGTTCATTTTGTGTTTTTTTTTCAAAGAAGAAGGTTTCATGGAAGATAACAGAAATATATACTTATGAAGATAGTTTTAGGCAACAAAGTAGCATACCATTTCAACTATGTATATCATAATACAAATAAACAGGTTGAAGTTATGTGTAGAATTTTCATTTATACTAAATATATCATACCCGGTACATTCGATCACTGTTCTATTCATTTAGTGGATAAGTGCTTCATATTTAAATATAATTTTCATCATAGATTTAATTTTAAGCCCTATAATTTACCATATTTGTACTTTTTATCCGGCATATAAAGCTATAATACACCTGATTTCTCCATATCCAATAATTGTGGATAATACTACCATATAAGTATACCGAATCGGTTTTTAATAACTAAATATTATTCGTTATCAATTGTGTTCTAACAATATCTTCTGTGTACTGATCAAGTTCATAGTTTCATTTATCAAATGATTCAGGACTTAATGTTTCCTATGATTTTAAGCAAAGTTCCTACAGTTAAAAGAACCAAACCATCATAATCGGATATCAACCAATCAGACAGGTGGATTCAGTAACATACTTCATCTCTGAGTAATAAGCAAGTAGTGAGAGATAGTTTTATCTTTGATAAGCATATATGAATTCAGTAATACAATACTATAGATTGCAAACAGTATTAGTCAGTTATTTCTTTCAATGGAACTTGTACAGATAATTTCATCTCTCTTTATTTAATTGGTACTTTATTCAGTTAATTGATTTGTTCATTACATTCAATTAGTTTTCCTTGTACAATCGGTAAATTCTAATCTACATATAAGATACGTCCCGAATCAATAAGTAATCTAACCAACCAAGATAATTTTAGTTAGAAAACAGCATAATAATAAATTCTTTGAATCCGTTGAATTAGTCAACAAGACTTTGGTATATCAAGAGATGGTTGTTCAGAATCTTGGAGTAGTGGTACAAAATAACACTTATCCAGGTGTTTGATTTCAAATATGTCTAAATGAAAGTCCTGAATCCCACTTCTAACCACATCAATGAAGCATATTCGAGATGAAAATGAGTACAATTCAGATGTAACGATTCAGAGACCCAATCTGTTGGCATGAATCAACCAGATACCTTATGTAAATAGCATCACAGTCTTTAAAATAAAATGTCTGATGAATAATTTATATATTCTCGTTATTTGTATTCTTGCCTCTTTTGAGCGTAATTTTCAAGGGATTTACATATAGAAAATGTAAAATAACAAATCTGTCGACGGATAGAACTCAATAATGAAAAATGACTATTATAACTAAGTGTCCTGAAAAGAGAGAGACCTAGAGTTTGAAGTTTTAACTTAGTGTCGAAATGATTCCTGAAAGACATAAATAAGAACCAATTATTGAATATTTTCAGTATGAGATCACAAACAACATCAGGATATGAAACACTAAACATTTGCTGGAAATCCTAATAACAGAAAATTACTAATTCCTATGATAAACGAATTCCATTTCTGTATGCTATACATTTTCTTTATAAATATGAGTAAATGAATTAAGCTAATAAATTATATTCTGGTTATAACTACAGAATGCATGCCAATATATGGGCATGATTATGTTGATACAGAAATCAATTTTACATGTAAAAAACAGAGAGCTTAGTTAAGATTAAATATGTAACGTAACAGTTTAGATTCAGTCATCTTGAATAGGGAGACTGAGATGTCCATCAAAGTACCAGTTGACGGTTAATCTCAAAGCTATTAGAGAATAATTAAAAATATCTACAACTAAAGAATAGAAGACAGAGTTAAAATGATACGGATTTCATTTTCTAGCCAATTATTGGTAACATCAGCTTTAATATTGAACGATTATTTAAAAGTCACAGAAGAGTAATAACCAATATTTCTACATTCCTTCAAATATCACTAAAGATCTTGTTTATATTATAATACATTCCAAATGAATATAAAAGTTATCCAAACACAACAAATGTCTATGAAACTATTCCCGTCTATTGATCTATGAAATACTTATCTTGTTCAAATGCTTTTAAATGATACTTTAAGAAAAAAAATAAGGAAGAAAATCAATGATCAAATGATACTTTTATTTTAACCATTTCCTATTTTTTTTATAAGAAACAAAACAAACAACAAAATGGATCTTTGACATGCTAGAAAAAAAGGATTATAGAAAACATTAATTTCAATCAGAGATCATGTATGTATATATATTCATTAACGTTTATTTTGCAAATTTGTGCTTGTGCCAAAGAAAAAAAAAGGCATAATTTTCTATATTCTACATTTAAATAAGAAAGAGTAAGTAGAGAAATATCAAACTCTATTCAAATTGTAAGTAGTTTAGTGAGCCTGAAGTAAAGAATGAGAATTAGTTGAATGATGAATGATAAGATAGGGGGTGGTTGGTAGGTTTTAGTTGAATGCGCAAAAAGAAACAACGAAAGAATATCCAAGCAAATGCATTTGATTTAGATAAATTTATGAAGTAAATTCATTTGAGATTTATTTATAAGATAAGGTGCTTAACGTCAAGAATGATATTAGATTTTTTTTTTGTTAAATCTGACTGTTTTGTTTATGGGTAATATACAAAGGTTTGGATAAATATATCTGCATTTATATGACAGTTGAAATATACATTTTTGTATAGTGAATACATTAATTTTAAATAAGGCATTGGGGAATATGTATGTGTAGACCAGAATAATTATCATTATCATAGAACAGAATCGTATTCAAATGTGAAACTCTAAATTCCAGTACAATCAATTTATTTATTGGAAAATATAGAATGATAAGTAATATACTAAACAATAGTGGTATATTTCAAATGCTGATTTGTGGTGAATTTTTTAGTAAATAAGTAATCATGGCGGATAAAAACAAAAGAAATGTCGTACAGAATAAGTTCACTTTCATAGGAAAACACAATTACACATTCATTTTGTATTGTTTGTTTCAATCTTCACTTTGATGTTTAGGACTTCAATTGATCAGTCTCTTGTTGGTATATGTGCATCAACATTACCTTAATTCACACGTATCATAAGCAAAAATGGATGATGGTTAGCTGTGTAATCCAGGACACGTGTTTCGTCCTATTTGGGACCCGTCAACTAAATGTACCTGAATCCCAGAGTTGATGTCCACATTGGGACTCAAACACAGTACCATTTACTTCAAACTGCACTGCGTTATCCATCTAGCGGTACTGGGTCTGAATCCCAGGACGAACATCAACTCTTGGATTCAGGTGCATCCAGCCAATGAGTCCCAAAAAGGACGAAACGTGTGTCCTGGATTCCACTGCTAACCACCATCCATTTTTGCTTGTAAACACAATTATGTTTTACAATATTTGAATTTGTAGTGACAGTTTTTACACTCGCCTTATTGAAAAAGGTCAAAAGTTTGGAAAAATTTACTTGTGTTGCGTATTTTCTCTTGATAATGCTAGTTTATAATATTTAGTCCATTAGTTAATTTTTATAGCTTTATTTTGTTAAAGTCCATATATGTACTCTGAACATAGTTTGTATATTCATTGTAGTCTGCATATGTATAAACAATATGTATAAACTTCATTCATACATTGTAATCAAGGTGAATTTCAATTTTTCTCTTATTATACTTCACATTTAATTATATTCCTTCATTGAACATTGGTTAGTCTCAATTTAGCAAATAAGAATTTCATCAATTAAGGGAGAGCAATAACAATATATAACATATACTTTAATCATTACCATTATTAACTGATTTGAGTTAATCGACTATTGAAATTCGGGAAACACTGGAAAGCTGTTTAATCTTAATACAGAACTCCTCAAAAGTGGTCCTCCACGACTTCACTGCTAGGGATTTGACCTAGGATCATTGGTCTTTTGTGAGAATGCAGAGATTTTCGCCTATTTACCTAATAATAAGTTTTTAAATGGTAGCATAGTAATGTGATACCAGATATTTGTCCTTCAGTCTTTTGCATCTACATTCCTATCTTTCAACTATGAGATAATGATACCAAAGACTATAACTTCAAAACAAAATGAAGGTTACTGAAACAACAAATCGAATAAAAAAATTTTCACCTTGAAATCCGGTCATACAAATTCCTCACAAATCTTCCTATAAGTATTCAAGAACTTTATTCCACATCTTTGAAACCCCCCCCCCTCTGTCTTCCAATATAATTTTAACCTTCAGTTTTCCAAAGTCATTACTTTCCTTTCCTCTATACATTTTCCTAAATACCCTCTGGTTACATTTTATTTTAGTAACAACATATCTAATTATGTTGCAGAATCATTTTTAGCGACTATTCCACTAACATCCAAACTCACAATATTCAGCTTATTAGTTTTATGATAAAAATGACAACTTTTTATAGTTTCGTTTCTTATGTTCATTAAATATATCATTGATTATCTTAGTATATACTTTAAGATTGTATGGGTTTGAGAATAAATTCATGTCATAGAAAATTCTTCAACGGATCAATCTTACTGGTTTTCTAAATTTTGTGTCACTCATTACATGGTGTAGTATGTTGGAACGAAAAGAATTTTTTTCGAAATTTTGTTACCATTCGTTTTAGTTGCTGAAATTATTATTGTAAAGTAATATATTCTAGTTCTTGATCAAAATTGTCATTAAAAACTTTAGCAATCATTTTTAAGGGACTAATACAACTATGATAAAATGAACTCAATATTATCAAAAGTTAACAGTGTCATTGTAATATTCTACAGATAAATATTTATCTTCAATTAGAGTCTACATAGAATCAGCTACACATCATTCATTTATTTATTTTGTCTCTTAGTACACTCTTATAGACAGGATTATAATTCAATCCATAAAAAATTTTAATCGAACATTTAAGTATAATTGGCGCCCTGCTTGAACATCTGGGCTACCTGTTCCTATCATCTGAATATTTCAACAGGTTATATAATTTTGTTTGTTGTAGTAAATCATTGTGGCTATTATTCACACAACCTATTCAGGTGCGTTTCTGAAAACTGTACATCCTTTCGCTGTGAAGGTTAGAAAAGGTCCAATTACAGATATCGTTGTTGTTAGCAATATGAAGCAAAAGAATGTACATTATTAAGATGTCGATTGACTGGACTGCTAACTTCTAACTGGCGATCACCCAGTATTTATCGTCAGGATCGACCAAGAAGTAAGAAACGGAAACACGTTGAAATACTTTGTGCTGAGAATTCTATATTGTACCAAAATTATAATAGTTAATAAACCTAATAATAATAATAATAATAATAAAATGTTATTAAGATTACCAATCTAAATAATATATACTTTTATGGAATAGTTTAAACTTGGGGATAATAATATGAATACCATATAGAAAACATATACATTAATATAATAAAAAAGGATCTTCTTCAGAAATAAAAAAATATATATGTAGATATACGACAATGCGTATTCTAGAAATTAAAATGACTAGTTCACGTTGTTATGTGCCAACGATGATGATTACAAAAGTACAATATCATTGATACATAAACCTTACGCTTAATTTTAAATTCAAACAAGCTGTCAGTAATTGGCTTTTTGAGTATATAGTTTAGGTACATTTCACTAAACTTAGTTATTTACCCTATTCTTCAACTTCATCTAAACCTTTCATTCACTGATGAAGTCAATTGTAACATAGATTTGATTGTCATGTATACGATTTCAAATGGATAGTTTCACTATAAAATACAGATATTTACTTAAGCTAATTCAACCAACTACTCATGATATGGATTATATGAAATAGGCTGACGATCGTTATTTCGTTATTTTTATTTGTTTATTTAAACACATAAATATTGGTACAAAGGGGCACCAGATATATATGCGCCACATAGATCTTATTTGAATTGTGTGAGGGCTGTGATACTGCCCGGGTACCCAAACCAAAGCAGGTGGTTTTCTTAGGGGGATAAACCCGGGGCCGTTGACCTGAATGTCTGATCCATAAGGCAGTGGAGCATCGTAAGGTGATACATTCCCTTGATAGCCGGTGACCAACGATTGATTCATACGCCATTTGTTCCCTCAGGATACTGGAGCCCATGAGCACCATTGATTTGGAATCAGGGTATTCCAACTCCTCTTGATGGACCTTCCGTGTCCACCAATCCGGTTAAGGCGCCGGACATTCGCTTTTCGTCCTTTCAATTTCGTAAACAACAGTAATGCCACGAGAAGGCAGTGAGTAGAAATTCCCTGGCAGAGGCTATATACGCATGGCCATGTGAGAGCATTTGGAGAGGGAGAGCGGACTCTCCCTACTCTCGGCCGTACTAGGGCATTCGGGGGCCAAATACAGTTAAACTGTAGAATACATCAGTTTATGATCCTTTTTGTTAAACAATATTAAAACAGGTTTTGTTTATAAATAACTACGATGAACATATAACTAGTCAGCAGAATGTATTGTGATATGTTTTCTTAAAATTTACTTAATGATTACGTTATCTGACCACTGTCTTGTAACTATAACCATATGTAATATTATGGGATCATTTATCTCTTAGTTATTACTAAACATATATTTGAGCTACTTTACGTTATTTCTGGTCAAAAATTTGTATAATATTACAACTTTCTAGGTAAAACTGCAAAAACTGATATTTATGTTCAAAGTGATTAAGTATCTTTTTTGAGTATATATTAAGAAAAAAGCAATTTCTGGCATTTCTCATTAAATCCAATTTATCTTAACATTGATTGTCTAAAGGGGATTTCAGAAATTAGCCATCTCCTAGATTTGAAGAATGTTTTAAGCGAATTTCTATATTATTTTCTCTTACTCTTTCTATTCCACTCCCACTCTTTAACCCCATAGAAATAAAATAATCAAAAATCGGAATGTTATATCCCTTATGGCTATAAATTTTGCATAGTTTAATATATTTTATTCTTTGTTATTTACTTACTTTCTTTTTTTGTTCACTTATGATTTTAATTTATTAGAAAAGACTATAGGCCAAGATAATTTTTTAAAGAAAAAATACTTTTTTTGATTGTTTTAATTGACTACTGTTAATTTTTCGAAGAATATTCGAGAATCGGATACAAGAGTATTTGATTATATACATATATATATATACGTCATGTCAAGTAATTGAAAATCTCTTGGTAAACGGTAAATGCCTCTTTGAGAAGTGATACCATTTACTCTTCATTCGATTCAATTATAGTTTATTTTAATAAATAGTCAATGGATAATATGAAGTATGAAATACATTCTACTGTATTATTCAAGTCATTACTCAAAGAATGTACGATTGTTTCGAATGCAAATAATTTCTTTTAGATATTGTAAATATATATATGGTATACCGATCAGATGAAGTGGCATCAATGAACAAACTTCTTTCGTTTAATGATAACGATATAACAAGCAGGATGAAAAGAAAAAATTGAGAGATGGACCTTAAGAATATCTTATAATGATAAGTACTGAATCAGTGTACTAATAATTTAAGGTTTAATTTACGGAAAATTATTTTCCTGTAATTAAAAGTATATAAAGTCATGTTTACTAAAATACTCACCAATTAATACTAGGAATTTTTCACCAAGGGCTACTATCAACTGAAGATAAAAAGTTCGAGAAATGGGATAACCGTCTTCTTAGTTGAATTCATCAGCAGTGCCCACTCGCGATATCGTACGGAAACAAGCTCAAATAATTATCAAAGTTTATATTGAGTGGGGGACACTAATATTACTATATCGGAATTCAATGACCAATATTTCCAGCTTCAGTTATTGATATTGATATCAAACACAACCCTCGTTACCTCTCTTATTCCTGATATAACCCAAATCTTTCAATGTGTTTCCTATTAGGAATTTGGTAAATTATCAAAGAATGAGTCACTTGTCAGTATAGGTCTATTTATGATTTCGGTGAGTTCTAGAGATTGGGTCAATTAAGACATGAGTTTAGCTAATGATAGACATCAGTCGCAGGGAAATTTAGAATTCTTCGTTGAGTTTTTATCGCAGTATAGGATCATGAAGTCAGTATTCGTGTACGATCGATCAATAAATCAAGTTCAGACATTTTAAAATGTTTGATCTGAATCAGTTTAATAATCCGCTATTTAAAAGTTTGCTTTCTAAAAGATTTCCAAAGAATCTTTTGTGCTGAAACAACTAAATCATTAATAACTGTTCGATTTTATCTGCTAAATGTTACCTCTTTCAGGTTTGTGAGTTCAGGAACTTTTGCAGCTTTCTCTCCGTTGAACATCACATTTCGCAGATGCATTTTTATCAGTATTATTCAATTTGAATCATACGCTATCGAATGATTCGGAGCACCGTCGATGGATGATAACATGAGATTAGAGAGGAAATCAGCTTAAAACGCAAATAAGCACGTAAGAGTTTATATGGACTCTGCTAAATAAGCTTGATTTTATGACATTATTAGATAAAAATGTGTGTGCATTTGTGTATCTATATGTTATTGCTAATTAAAAATCCTTGAAGTTTTCCCAACATTTCTCAGCATGATTCAAATATTGATTGTATTCCTTCAACCTCACATTCAACAACTTGAATGTTTTTCTCATATATACTGGATTATAATAATGACATTTAATTTCATAGATTCAGTCTTACTGTTCCTCTTTTGGTAACCTAACCATAACCTTTACTAGTGTAGAGTTGATCGTATAACAAACGGGGAGATGAACTTTATTTAATGTTTAACAAGAATCCTCTTGATATCTCCTAATATTTCTTCATATCATTTTAAAGGATTAAATACCAGATTGATATAAATAACCATCAATATATGATAGGTTTTAAATCATCTAACTGAGATGTACATAGGTATTGATTACACCAGATATCAGTATATTCTTTACAATCATTCATAAGAAATAACCTAATCACGTCAATGTAAACATATATCATTTAAACAAGAATTTTAAAATAATGATAACAACTTAACAAAGATTATCAATATTGTACTTTAGAATTATTCATTTATTTATTGCTGAATTTCATCTTGATTACATAATACCACAATAAAAAAGTTAGAGATGAACTGGATTTATATTAATGTTAAATGTTATTCAATAAAATAGAAATTTATTCTTTCGTAATTTTGAAAATATTAATAAACAATGGATCACCCCAAAAGACTTCATCCTGGAATTTTGTAAGTGGAAATAAACAAAAGTAAATTTGTCTATGACATTTTTTCTTATGTCTATATAATATAACATAAATATTATAAGCAAAGATGAATAGTGGCTAGCAGTGGAATCCAGGACGTGCGTTTCGTACTATTTGGGACTTTTCAGCTGGATGTACATGCATATCGAATTTGATAATCACTCTGGGACTTGAACCCAACTCGAGGCAATACGCACAATGTGCACATATGCCAATAAGAGACTGATCAGTTACAGTCCTAAAAATTAATGGGAAGATTCAAACAAACAATACTAAGTGAGTTCATAACATGAATAGTTGAGATTGGTTTTATATTTACGAAATTTGTTAGTAATTATAGTGAATATGAATGTAAAAATTTTCCCCTTTGAATTAACTGTATTGAATATGGATACTTTTTTTACTTTTACATAGAACTGTTTTCAAATAAAAAAATCGATTCTCACTTAAATTACATTTTATATATGACCTGAGAGTAGAATAAAAGACACATATTTTGTCCTATTTACTAAAAATCAGTATTGGTTTACTTTAGGAAATGTCATAAATCAGAGTCCTACAACAGGACGAAACGGTCATCCAGTACTTTCAGGTTTTCCATGGTGGTCTAGCTTCGATTGAATCAAGAATTCAACTATAAAATCACTAAAATCTCCACAAGAAATCTCTTCTGATAATGTCATAAATGTTTAAGTAATGAATTTAAATTTATGTCGAATGAACTGTTGAGTTCAACATTTTGATGAAATTATCGTTATAGGTTTCATTGGTTTAACATATTTGAAATATAGTTAATATTAACAAAAAGTACTTTGAATTAGTCAAGTGTGTACTAGTTACTGGAAAAATAAATGAATTATCAGAATTGAAATAACCTCTCGAGTATAAAACTTTCAACTCATCAATATCATCAGAAGTGTACTCAAAAAAGGTATATACAGAACTTTTTTAATTTAATTTACCTTTGTATCCCTATTGTCAGGGATTAAAAATTAATTCTAATCGTCATGTATAAATTTGACCAGTTTGTCTCTTTTATTGACAAAATTAGATATTCTTATTATCATTTTACATAAATAAAAATCAATGTAACTTGTTCCTCTTTGTTGCTTCTTTTTTTGTTGACAAGTATATCTATTCTAAAACTAGCTTCAGGAGATCGAAATTGAATTCGGTAATTAGACCTATATAGTATACAATGTTTTCTTGGTTCTTTACTGACTCCCCAGCAATAAGTCTAAGCAAAACATTTCTGTTTTGATCATTACTAACATAATCAAATTAAATACAATATGCAATATGTGTGTAAGTGGATATAAAAAAATTGTTACAATCGTTTTAAATTAATACTTAAGACTGACCTGTAAAGGCTCTATATTAAAGTAACTCCTTTATTGTACTCAATCGTTTAATCTGTAAGCGCATACCTTGAAAATGTTGTTCTTTTAGTTTAATAAACTCTTTAATTGTCGAAAGCGTCTCGATGAAAGTTTTTGGCTTTTAATACGATAGAAAATTATAAAATATGGCGCATAAATTTTCATACTTTGAATATTCCTCAGATAATTTGAACCATAGGATGTAAGCATGAATCAAAATATTTCTTAACATCATTAAACTATTTATCAAGAATATATTTACTGGTAAGTTAAAGCAATTGTATTTTTATTTTTTACAGAGTTAACCATCCTTTTTCTATGTCCAACAAAAGTATAACATCTATCAATTTCGGGTATCCTTAGTGATACATATAAGAACATGACTTTCATCAGATGTTTCGTTTTATTCATCTAAAACTATTTATATATCTACTGTGAATATGACACTGTGGGGAATTGCAACTAGCCGGATGAAGTGAAACAATAAAGTGAAAACTACAGCTCGAAATAAAATCGACAGTCAAAATTATGGTCTTAGATAAAGGACTCACTCAATAATTGAACATGAAAATACGCAAAAATGCTTGATACCACACGGACATCGAACATAGGAAAATGGATACCTCATAAATTTATGAATAGGTATCCTAACACGTATTACTCTTTGAAGAATAAACTAAATTCAATCAACAATTATGCGTTGGTTTTACTACCTAATATTTTAATTTCTTTCGGTAACAGTAATACCACTTTTTATTATACTTTTTAGAGACTTGAGACCATAGATCACTGAGCCGGCATCCAACGAAGTTAATGTCTAAATTCAACCAATCCACAAAATTGAGCAACCATTCACCAATGTCATCAGTGAGTTAATATCTCCCAACAGACCTGGTTGAACTCCACTGGTTACTGCTTCTCACTAGAAATCCAGGAAATACCTCATTGAGCCAGTCACTAGCGAGCACGTAATCATTATCAGAAGGGGTTTTGTGGAGATTTTAGTAATTTTATAGAGTTGAGATCATTAGTCAATTGAAGCTAGACCACCATGGAAAACCTGGAAGCACTGGACATTAACACCGTTAGATGCCGGCTCAGTGGTCTATCGGTTAAGTGCTCTGGCGCGAGACTGGTAGGTCCTGTGTTCGAATCTCATGAGACGGAATCGTGGATGCGCACTGCTGTGGAGTCCCACGATAGGACGAAACGGCCGTCCAGTGCTCCTTGGTTTTTCATGGTGGTTTAGCTTCAATTGACTAATGATCTCAACTCTATAAAATTACTAAAATCTCCACAGAACCCTTTCTGGTATACTTGTTATCGTAAAAAAGAATTCTGAAGTTCATTCATATTTATTATATTATTCACCAATCATAATTAGGTTGTTTTGAAAATTAGTTTTTTTTGTAATTTTAGTTAAATGAAAGTAATAGAGTTAGTGATGCGAAGGCAAATTTTGTTTTTTTTTTATAAAGAAGAACATAAAAACTAAATTGTATCCAAAAATATATTGGAAATCTTTACATCACTCTCGAGTTCAACAGAATGGAAAGACGATAAAACTGTATGTATTAAATCGAATCGATCCCATAAATCTATGTATATAATCGAAATGATTAAAAATGTAAATGAGAGTTTACGCTGTGGAAGAGCTTTCTAATAATTTAAAAATAAGAAACAAATTTTCGACCATATTAAGATAGTGACTGATAGGAGAAGAGAAAAGAAACTTACTTAACTCGAAAAAAATATCCAGAAATGAAATTTACATCTAATCCAGGTCAGTATGTACACAATTTTCCCAGTGTTAATTTTAATAAGACCAAGTTAGAAGCGTTCTCAATAGGCCCTAAATTTTGTGTCTTTAAGAAAACGGTTGATAAAATGGACATTGAAATTCAACTTGAAAACCTTTGTGCCGAAATGGCAGTGATATTGGCTTCATTTAAAGACGATTTTAGTCAACACAACTGGACTGTTGCTTTAGATACCTAAGTAATAGAAATAATCCGAAAGGAGTTTTGATGAAAACGCTTAAATATGCTTCACGGAAACTTAAAATTTGTGACAATTTGTTGATCACGAAACTAGATAAAAGTTATGGTATCCATGGACAAAAACGACTATCTAAACAGGATGAAGGCCTTTTTAAACTGTAGGAGTAAGTTTCAGAGACTGATAGTGAGGAACGATGTGGCAGACAGGACTGAAAAACAACTAGTAGACTCACTGAAATAGAACAACAAGGTTTTACTTCGGAAGAAGTGTTCTTAATCTTGAGTCCTACAGGAACGATAACACCAAGGTTATATATTCTGTGAAATATACATAGAAGTGGCTTACCCCATCTATTCGCTATGGATATAATTAATTCAGCCTATTACATTAAATCAGGATGGTTGGTGTAAATTCCCAAACCATTACACCAAGAAATTGTTAAGCTCAGTGTCAAGGACTCTTTTGAATTTGTTGATAATACAAAATTCTGTCAGTCGAAAATAACTTAGTGATATCATTAGATGTATCGTCCTTATCCACTAACATTTCCCTACTACAAACAGTGGGTGTTATCTGAAGTAAAACAATAGAGAGGTGTATATAAACCTTGATTGACTTTTCTGCAATAAAACAGTTATTTCTAAGATGTACGATGAATGTCCACTTTCTACTCAACAGCGAATACTACAGACAATTGGATGATGTAACCATTGAGCCCTCTCCTGGCAGACATTTTTTTGCAGAACTGGAAAATGGACTACTTATATATACATATATATATATATAGCATTCATCCATTTATTACTTTTATACTTGAGGAAGAACATAGTAATAGCATATCGTCTCTAAGTGTCCAGCTAGCAAGAAGAATAGATAGAACACTAAAAAGTGGGATATATCGAAAGTCTATCATTGGAAAAATTACTCATTTCTATAGTGCTGTAATAACCATATAAAAAGGAAACGTAGTAAAGATCCTGACTTATCGTGCTAGAATGGTTTGTTTTAATGACATTATTATAGATTAGTTGAGTAACTTATTCGTAACCTCCTTGGTCGGAATCATGAAACACATGAATGAGATATAAAGACCGATATATTTACCGTTCCCAAGAAAGTGCTATTCCTAAAATTATAACCCCTAAATGATGCTACTATGGAAACTGTAACTCAAAGGTTAAGAAAAGGGGAGCAGCAAACATTTACTGAAGCCAAACTGAATAAAGTTTTCTAAAACCACACGATAGTAAAAACCATCAATAGAGACAGACTGCCTGTATTCATTACATCCATGTGTATTTATCAATTCAACTACTCCTATGGAGCCAATTATATTGGACGTATAATTCTGCAAGTCTTTCATCGCATAGCAGAACTTCATCCATCTTGATTGTACAAAGGACATCTAAGAGTATTTAAAAGTTCTATTATCGTTCACTTGGTGTACACAGGACATCAAGTTAACTTAAATTAAAGTTTCAAGATTATCTGCCATATTCCATCAAATTTACCATTATGGTTCAGAAGATTTCTGAAGCTATCGGAATCCATGTTTACAAACCTAACCTTTACATCCAAATGAAGTTTGTACAACCACTCTCACTACCTTGGACATCGGTATAGGAATGAGTTTTTAGCTGAACTGTGATTAAACTCGTTCTTTAGAAAACATTCAGACAATTTTCTAGTTTCTTCCGGTTTGTATTTTTACATGTCCATAACATTCGCCTCTTTATTCTTACATATCTACTATAATACTGAACTTTTATCAAAATATTTCGTTAGTTCTCTTTATATATGTTGCATTATAATAACTGTTTAATTTTCCGAATAATTGCTTTGATTATTATAATCCTCTAACTTTCAATTATTCAATATTATTTTTCAATTGATTTGATGTCATATAGTTATTACGTAGCGCGACTATTCGATCAGTATAATTTCATTGTTGTAAATTATATATATATGTTAGTATAGAGCCATGATGACGAACTAACAGAAATGAATTTATTTTCTATTGCTTGTTAGGATCTTCCAATTGATTTTTAAGACTGCAATCGATCAATCTCTTGTCGGTATATGTGCATCCACTCCAAACCACCACCATCTTTGCTTATAATGCATATGACTAAAGGGAATTTCAAGGCAATCCACACAGGATGCATATATGTCAACATGAGACTGATCAATTACAGTCCTAAACATCAATGAGAATATTCAAATACGTAATAAATCTAAACTTCACCCCATTTTACAAACAGCTGGCTATTGGGACTCATTAACCAAGTGGATAACACTATAGCGTTTAAAGCGAACGGTAT
Organism: Schistosoma mansoni; assembly: GCF_000237925.1. NCBI lineage: Eukaryota > Metazoa > Platyhelminthes > Trematoda > Strigeidida > Schistosomatidae > Schistosoma > Schistosoma mansoni. The sequence goes on along the minus strand of NC_031498.1, from coordinate 2,276,068 downwards.
TGGGTTTGAGTCACGGATTGGACATCAACTGTGGGATGCAGGTATATATAGCTAGCGAGTCCCCAAATTGGACGAAACGCATGACCGGGATTCCACTGCTAGACACCATACATCTTTACTTTTAACAATAGAAAAGAAATTATGTTGAACATCAGGGGGAATTTTATCAACATATATACAAATTCGTTAGTTTGGAATGTTTTCCGATCGACATTTCAACACGAATTTAGTCTTAGCTCTCTTATAAGCCTGGGTACTGACCAACAGCATAAAATATAACTTTTTGAAATTGTTCATTAGTAAAAATAAGAATCATGTATGCTCATCATAGTTTATTGAAAATGGATAAGAAAATATGAGGAAAGTCTGAACCTGAGGACGAACTAATGTTTTGTTTACCGAATTGAAGATAAATTTATAGCTATGCTGAAATATCTCTGATTATATTCATTAGAATGTACCAGTTGTTTGGACAATAGAATTAATTTCTTAATAGTATAACCTGATTTAACTCATAAATCACGGAAAAGTAACTAATTTCTTGCTGTTGGTTAAGTTCAATCTATCATATTTTAGTGTGGCTATTAATTTAGACGACTTACTACAATTTGATGGTTATTGGTAGTTGGGACAATGCTGTTACTGACCCATATAGGTAGCAACAGTTATTTTGAAGATTACAGATGTTCAGCGACATAAATTCTGTACATAGGATGAAAAAAAGAAAAAAAGTCTATGTAGAAATAAACAATTTTTTTAAAACTACAAACCGTTCATATACCGTTTTCCATTATACTATCTTTTTTAAGTTGATAAATAAGTTCTTATCTTAATGATTCAATGATAAACAATGAAAGGAAGAAATTGATTTTATATCTATGAATAAAGACTGAATAGATGGTAGAACATTTAAAATAATCTAAAAGGATAACAATCCAATAAACCATAAGGTCAAACTAAAGTGAGCCAATATTTCTTCTTATTCATATATTAGATTTCTATATTAGATTTAAAAGGGATAGATTTAATTTCTTTTCTTTTCAACTGATTTCTTCCTAGTGTTGATCAACTGACTTATTTGCTAATGTTCATTGTTTTAAGAATCCATTTCTAGTGAAATCTGTTCCTCTATCTTTAAAGTTATGTGAAAGTAGAAACTTTTCAATACACTAATCAACTTTTAGCATTCAAAGTAATGTGAAAATTCATTTAAGCTAAATATTTAATAAACTAATAGGTCAATTAATTAATTTATATATAAATTCACATGGTATTGTTTGTTTGAATATTCCCATTGATGTTTAGGATTGCAATTGATCAATCTCATGTTGGCATATGTGAATCCTGTGTAGATTGCCTCGATATTGACTTAAGTCACAAGAATTATAAGCAAAGATGATGGTGGCTTGGAGTGAATGCACATATACCGATAAGAGACTGATCGATTGAGGTCCTAAACATCAATGGGAATATTCAAACAAACAATACAGAATAAATTTAAAATTCACCCCATGTTATGTCTCGTAGGGTGGACGCTTTATTCGGATCCTAGCTATTCGGATAACCCCAGGCTAGCACTACTCAGCGACTTGAAAGACCAGAGAGAAGACACGAGTATCAGAGAAGCACTTTACTACAAGGTTCAATTATGTACAGAAAAAACAGGGGTTTTATAGTAATTAAAAGACCTTGAGATTCCATAGTAGCAGTATGTTTAACAGCCAATCAGGACCTCATTATTTTAGTAGCATAGCTTCTAACTAATCGCTGATTGGTTGGGCTCTTTATGAGCCTCTCTGGAGGCTCTGATAGAGTTTATTGTAAGCCGACTTAACACCCCATTGCACAAGCAAGTGGCTATCAGGACTCAGTAACTGAAAAGATAATGCGATGGCATTTGAAGCGAACAGTACTGGGTTCAAGTCCCGGAGTGAACATCAACTTTGAGATTCAGGTACATCCAGCTGACGAGTCCCAAATAGGGCGAAATGCGTGTCCTGGATTCAATTGCCAGCCACTCTCCATCTTTACTTATAATTTTCATATAAATTTATGTACAGTCTAATTGGTGAGGTTTATTTTGAAACTAGTAGGAATGATAGGAATAAAAAGTACATTAATCAAATATAGAGTTACCTTCTTCATAAATTTTAGCTAGCTTATAATATATAAAAGTCACAAAGTAGTGTACTGCTGTTTTATTCTAATTGTGCATAACATAGAGGAGTTCACTTCCTGGTGAAAGTAAACCTTACATATTTAAGTCACTTTTTTGATCAATAAGTTGCAAGATTAACATTTCTAATTCCTTGTATCCTTTATTATTGATTTGTTAGTATGCATCAGATAGTGCTAATAATTTTATCTGCCACATTTGTTTTGTATTATGATTTTGAATGACGTTTCAATGCTTTTTTTCTGTAGTCAACTTTAGTAACCATCTACTGTGAATTCTTTCTTTTCTTTGTGTATTTCCAATCATACCATCAACTTATTAAATTAACAGCTAATTTTCATTAGTATACAACTGTATGAATCGTTCAGTAGTAACTTACACTTTAGTTGATATGTAGAGAAAAGTCTGAAATATCTGTTTTTTTAGTGTGAATGTCTGAAATTCAGTTTCAAAGGAGAAATTCTCTCATCGATATGTCTTATAATTTCAGTCTTCAGTCTTCAGTAATGAGGATAGTAGGTTGATGAACCTGTGTTAATCCTGACAGATTTCCTTCCAGTGAAGGTCTAGCTTCTTTTTGAAAATGTTCACTGATGGTGCTGAAACCACTTGTTCTGGTAAAGCGTTCCAGTCATTGACCACTCGATGAGAAAAACGGGACCCCATCTTTAGTTTATTAGATCGCGGTTTCAGAACCTTCTTGCTATGACCCCGGAGATTATTAGTGCTGGAGGGAGCAAAAAGATAAGACATATTAACACCCAGATCATAATTAAAGATACGAAATGCCAGTATAAGGTCACCTCGCGTCCTACGATAAGATAAGAGGAAAAGGTTTAGACGTTTTAAACGCTCATCGTAAGGGAGTTTATAAAGACCCTTTACTAATTTTGTCCCTACACGCTGGACACGCTCAAGCGATTTAGTATCCTTTATCAGACAAGGGCTAGCTGCTTGGATACAGTATTCTAAGTGTGGCCTTACATAGGTGGGATATAAAATTCGAAACATATCCTCGTCGAAGCATTTAAATGCTCTGCGAAGCGACCATAGCGCACGATAGCCTTTGGAAGCAACCGCATTGCAGTGCGTAGTAGTTTTTAAGTCGTGACTTATAATTACTCCTAAGTCTTTGTGCTCTTGAACGCGTGGCAGAGATGTACCATTAATGGTATAATGGTAACTAATATTGTGCCCGATGTGCATGAACACGCTCTTCCTGGAATTAACTTCCAGGCCCCAATCATGAGCCCACCTAACTAATTCGTCTAAATCTGCTTGCAGATAACATCGATCAGTCTCATTTCTTATTGTTCTCCAGATTTTAACATCATCCGCAAACAATAACGTTGACGACTTAAGTAGTAAAGGTAGTTCATTAATATACAGAAGGAAAAGTAAAGGGCCCAAGATGGTGCCTTGGGGTACACCACTTTTGACCGGTTTCCATTCGGATAGCGTTCCATTGACCCTTACTCTCCGTCTGCGGTCACATAAGAAGCTTCCTATCCATTCCTGTATAGCACCTGTTATTCCAAAGCTCGAGAGCTTTTGCATAAGACCTAAGTGTGAAACCTTACAAACGCTTTGCTAAAATCTATGAATATCACGTCGACAGACAGGCCGTTGTCTAGGACAGCTGTCCAATCCTCTCTCGCAATGAGTAAGTTAGTCAAGCATGAATGCTTGTTACGAAACCCATGTTGCTCGGGAGTTAACAGATTGTACGAATCTATGTGACTCAGTAGCTTAGCCCGAATTAATTTTTCAAGTAACTTAACTACTATACTGGTCAGGCTAACAGGTCGGTAGTTAGATACGATCCGTCTCTGAACATCCTTAAATATAGGACTAACTATGGCGTCTTTCCAGTCTCTAGGTAGTTGAGCCTGTGAAAGGGACATGTTGAAGAGCGTCGTGAGCGGTCTTGAGATAATGTCCGCAAGCGACGACAGCAAACGTGGGTGTAACCCATCGGGGCCCGGTATCTTACAAGGTATTAGGTTAGTTATCAAAGGAAGAACAATATCCTCTGTCACGTGTAAAGGTCCTATGGCTGGTATCTCATTGCCAACGGGACAAGTAGTTGTAACACTACACGTAGAGTAGACTTCACTGAAATAGTTAGCAAATGTCTCCGCTTTCGCTAGATCAGATTCAGCCAATAAAGCTGAATTTTCGCTTAACAGTAATGAGGGGATACCATCACTACGTTTCGTCCGCCTTTTAACGTACGTAAACAGTCGCTTTGGACAGGTACGGCTATCGTATGCCAACTGTCGTTCGTAAGCCATGCGGGATTTAGCTATGGTCTTTTTACATATATTCCGGATTTTTTTATATTCGCACTTAAATGATGCCTGACCTGTTGACAAGAATAAGTCCCAGAAGTGTTTCCTACGCTTCAACAGCTTCCGGATTTCCTTATTAATCCATGGAGGGCAATATGATAGCTTACGTGCTGACCATGGGATAAACGGTTGAGTTACGGATTCGAACGTAGACTTAAACCTATTCCATGCATCATCAATCGATCCATCAGCATCGACCGACCAGTCAATCGAGATAACATAGTCCCTGATTGCCGGAATATTAGCTCTCCAGATATTAGGACGGGGTGGAGCAGATGCAAATTCTATACCATGTATCCGGAACTTAAAGGAAAGTACGACATGGTCACTATTCACCAGTGGGGGAAGGTGTTGAATGTCGACGATATCTTCACAGTGGTGTGTGAGGACAAGGTCTATCAATGACGGATTATGTTCCAAGTCTATATGCGTCGGCTTAACGATACATTGTAGAGGTGCACATTGAATAATTGATGACAGAAGGACGCTATCGAAACCCCCACCTGGAGCTGTGAGCTCTATCCAGTTTATATAAGGTGCATTGAAGTCTCCAACGATGAGACAACATTCTGCTTTACTCCAAGAACAGACGTGTCTTAGGATAAAGTCGTCAGCGAGACAACACGGACTACGATATATTCCTCCTATCGTCACTAACCCGTTTCTAGACCTAATTGTACAACATACTACCTCACACGTACCACTTACATGCGCCTCCGATATGATCGAGTTTATGCGGAAGTGGTCCCTAACATATAATATTATGCCTCCTCCCTTTCGACTTCTAACTCTATCACTTCTGATACAGATGTAGCCTGAAATGACTGGAGAACAGTCTATATCTACAGTGAGCCAAGTTTCGGTGATAACAATTATATCCGGATTTAATTCGTCTACCATCAAACTTAGTTCAGACATCTTATTCTGAAGACTACGGGCATTCGTGTAACACACATTTAAGGTGTTTTTAGAGACATACGTTCTAACCACACAGGTCTCGGAAGCATTGGCTTCCAAGACCTGACTACCCGAAAACCTTTAATCGTAAGGTTCGCTTCACCGTTTAGCTTTCGAGTTTTTAACTCTGTTAGGGCATTCTTCCACTTGATCCGATCCTCAAGTGGCCATTCAGGTCGAATACGAATGTTTGAGTCACGAGTTTTGCGTGCGTTATTTAGTACCACGTCCCTTTCCTCAAAATTACCAAGTACTAACTTAAGGATCCTTCTCTGTTGGGTTTCGCCTCCAACATATTTACCGAGTCTGATGACTTTCGAGATATGTACCCCTGGGACCTCATCGTGCAGTATATTTCTGATGAGAGATCCCACTAACTGCAGGTCGTGGGCATGTCTCTTAGCGGGATCGGTGTCTTTCGATTCTTCCAAGTTCCAGATGATTACACTAGGCACCTGTTTAACTTCCTTAAAAGTCGTGTTCACGGCCTTCGACCGTGATGTCAGATCCTGCCGGTTAGCTACCGGCTTCTTACTGTTAGCTTTCTTTATAACAGTGTCATGTGGGTCGAGCGAGTGACTCACAACAACATTTGGTGAAGTTAAACTGTTCCCATCCACAACAGTATTAAATATTTTCCTACATTTGGACTTGAGCGGAGTTGCCTGATGCTCAGGACGTGAGTCCAACGAGGACTTATCGACTATACGCGCGCTTTCTTCGGGTATTTTTCCGTCTCTTTTACGTTTCTGCGTAATCCATTTCCCACTAGTCTCAGCATCCAGATTGGAACTACTCTGGACGAGTGGTTCTAGCCGGGTCCTCAGTCGCTGCTAAAGCAACTGGTCCCTCAGTACTTAATGGCATGGCTTTCATTGGTTGTATCGGAGTAGAAATTTTTGCTTCATGTTGCAAAATTGGGTGTCTGGTACCTGCCATGGCAGCATTTACGACACTGATACAATCTTCGTTATCAGTATCCATGTTGCCGGCACGGCCTACGTCGACCTTTTTAGCTAACGCTAGAAGGCTAATGGCTTCCTGAATGAGTAATGTCTTGCTTGAGCGACAAAACATACAGAGCCAATGAGAATTTGGTTTCGAGCACCTTTTATAGGCATCAGGGCTTAAGCGGGTGCACATTTTGTGAAACCACTTCTTACATTCGTCACATTGCATCCCTTCTTCCACGGGGAATAAGCAATATGGCTGTCCACACTTGTGTACAGAGCCGACCATCTTAGAATGAAGCAAAATGATAGGCAAGGTAGATATGTAAGACAAATCACAACCTTAATCAAATAAACAAGCCGCAGTCGACCAAGAATGCTTTGATGCAGTAAATACACAAAAGCAGGATCAAAACACACAAATACAATGTCACGTTAACTGAAATAAATTCAATTAAAGTGTAAACGGTAGTTTTGATACGTAATTTACGATCAAAACAGTAAATTTAACTCAACGAGAAACAATACCACTGTCCTTTTAAATAGCGCGCGCCTTTTTTTTCCTTCTATAAAAAGCTTAACATTGAAAAACATTTATGGCATAAAAATTGATTTTTATTGTTTTATTTTATACAAATCATGTTTATGCATGATACAGTTGTCATGACATGATATTAACTGGAAGCTTCTTAAAATCATGAAGAATCGAATTTTTTTTCTCGTAGCTCGAGACTTCATGGTGATGTCCATACTTGACCACATAATGTATTCTATGTTGTTATAAATGAGAGTATTGTTTCCTATGGCCGATTCTGTTCGAGTTGTAAATTACAAAACCTTTTTAAATAAACTACATTGTGATAAGGCTTGTAAATCTAAAAATAAGATACAACACACACTAATACATGTTACAATTCAGAATCTTGCTATGTTCTACAGGGAAATATCTACACATAAAACTGGTTGCATAATCCTTAAAAGTCTGATTATACGAATCTAGGGATATTACAAAGCTTGACATAATGATACCTATACTATATTGAAAGGATCGATATAAGACTAAACAACTAATTAGGAACCCAGTAGTGATAGTTACGAAAACGAATATGCAATAAAAATTACAGTTAGTATCACTAAAAAAACAATTGAAAGCATTTGTTTACATAACACCTGTTAAGCAAATCGTATGTAGTGATTAGCACCAATATAATCAGCAATCCAGCAGAAAATGTTTCGTAAAACGATTATTAAAGTAACAATGATAATCAGAATATATTTTTAACTAAATTACATGTACTCTGATTATATCATTTTATAGTTTAATCAGTCGGTTCTATGATATTCATGTATATGTTAGATACAAGCTTTTCAAAAGTGAACCAGTATGGGAAGTAATGTTTCACAGGATGTACAACTAAACTATTAAACTATTTTATAATGATTCACTTGGTATTGTTTGTTTGAATATTCCCATTGATGTTTAGGACTGCAACTGGTCAGTCTCTAATTGGCATATGTGCATACTGTGCGTATTGCCTCGATATTGACTTAAGTCACAAGCATTATAAGCAAAGATGGATTCAAACAAAAATACCAAGTGAATTTAAACTTCACCCCATTGCACAAGCAAGTGGGTATCAGGACTCAAAAGCTGAGTGGATAACACGATGGCGTTTGAAGCTAAAGGTACTGGGTTCGAGTCCCAGAGTGAACATCAACTCAGATGCAGGTACATCCAGCTGATGAGTCCCAAATAGGACGAAATGCGTGTCCTGGATTCCACTGTTAGTCACTATCGATCTTTCATTACGACATTTTATAGTGATTTTCATAATTCTTAAAAGCAATAAAGCTTCTGAACATTATCGTTGTATATATTTCTAGCCGATTAAGTTATTGTTTGTGCTTATCTTTCAAAATAGTGGTACTAATGGAGAAAATATTACAAAAACAATACATAAATACATACTCACATTCACTCTTTATGTCCAATCTTATCTACATGTGTGACCTTGACTTCCAAATATATCTATTAAGTGATTATATTATTTACGTCCTATCAGTAAGAAAGAAAAAAAATAGTCGTCGCCTGTTTTTATTTGTCAATTGATATCAGGCGATATACCGCTTTCTCGTTAAATATAAATCAATTCCTTTGTTTTTTTATGTTCTTCCCTTTATGATTTTTACGTTTTCATCCTCATTTTTTTGATTGTACCGGATGTTTATCTGACAATAATTTATCATATGAGTATAGTGTATGTTTCGAAAATTTGAAAAATCAAATCTAAAAGCTCCAGTTTTCAGAAGAAGACGAAGAAGGAAATCCTTCCAAACACTTAAATTCATATTTCATATATTTAGTTTTTTCATTCGTATTCAATGTTGAGCACAAGAAAGAGAGTATATTCAACTAATCTCTTAACAATAATCGATGTCATTATATTGGCTGTAATGTTCACTATATCTTAATCATAACGGAATAGGAACGTAAAGTAGATAGTAATCAAGTGAATAGCCCATTGGATTGCTTAATGCAATCAATAAAATTCATTATTCTCCATAACCCTATACTGATAAGTTAAAAGCACTTTGTGTTCAGCGTAAAATGGTGACTAAGTCTGCTTTTTGATTTTTTATAAGGTCAGTGTTTATTGTTTAATATTCCACATTGATACAAGATAAAAAGGCGAAATTACGTTGTAACTAATTGTAATTCTTGTTCAATATTATATTGATTTATTTCGGTGTGATGTCTATGCAGGGCTATATCATTTGTATTAAATTAGTATGGTATTCGTTGAGTATGAAAGAATGTGGCTTGGGTTTTGTAGTAATTCTGAGCAATCTATTATTTATGAGGATTATTCACTAGTCATCAAGTATGTGCAGCCGGTTTCCTTACTTAATAAAGGATTTCTGCAAATAAATATAGATTAAACCTCTTTACTGAAAGGTTCTATCGTTACTGTCAAATTAAATATCAAGGTATATTTTCATATTTCAAATTCATTTATTAGATTTAACAACGATTCTCACATTTGGAATGGTATTTTAAATCCTTACATACTAAATGAGAATTCGATGGTTTTATCATAAGGTAACTATACGATTGTTTAAATTACTCAAAAGCTACAATAATACTAAGAATCTTTTCATAAACTTAGTGCTCAGCCGAATGATTAATCAGTAATTCACTTGTTCTGAGAAGCACAACAAGAAAATTTATTCTTAGATATTTTCGAAACTGCAATCAATAGCTAGTTGATCTGAGAGTCACATCGGGATTTGCATGATCTGAAATCTGGGATAAACGGAACTTTCAGTTGCTTAAGTTTCAAATGGCTTTTAATTAAATTTATTTTACGTCTAATGTTTTGAGTATTAGTCTGCCATCCACCAGAATAGAAACCTGTTGTAATGAGTAGTGTAGTCTCCCGAAAGCAGTTAGTTTGAAGGCTTTAGTCAAGAAATTAGTTAATGGAGCAGTCAAAATTCACTAATATAGTATCGATTAACATTATCACCTAATCAGTAGTACAATTAACTAGAAATACGATTTTACAGTTTAATTAAATAAAATCGTCGAAAAGAAAATTTTCTTAGCTGTGTTGCCTTCTTTCATATAGAATTTCTAAATCCTTACTATACTACTACAATTTAGTAAGTAGCCAAAACCTTCAAAATTCTTCAGAATGATGCACACAATACCGAATCAATATAATCACTATCGATACGTAACCATAGTAGATGACAAAAATTTCTCTTATATCGTGTTATTTTTTGAGTTGGTAATTAGCAGGGTTTTTTTCATACTAAGTATTAACAAAATGCTCATCAGAACAAACTATTTAATTAACAGTTCAGGAATTGATCATGAGTAGAAAGTTATTCATTTGTCGGAAAACCATTTTTAGTTTTGTTTGTTTCTATGAAAGTAAAATATTAATTCGCAGTTTGATGATTAATTGCGCTTCCAATAGTTAACAAAAATTGCTTTCGTAATTAGGAGTTAAGCATGATCTGTATCTATTAATTACTCTTTACCTGGTGAAGTTACTGGTCTATTATGGGAAAATGATAGCAATAAATAAGGCACATATAGAAATTCCACAGATTTTCCCTTACAAGTGTCAAAAAATGATGATACTTTAGCTTATAAAGAAATTAGATTTGTTAGAGAATCAAAATATTAAAGCTAATAGACGTTATTAATAATTTCCATGCATTGAGTTTCTGTCGACAAAATTCACTCGGTGTTGGTGCACAAGCAGGTAGCTATCAAGACTCAGTCACTAAGTGGATAACGTGATTGCGTTTGGATTTAACGGTAGCGGGTTCGAGTTGCAGAGTGAAAATCAACTCTCAGATTCAGGTACATCCAGCTGATGAGTCACAAATAGGCGAAACTCATCTTCTGCATTTCACTACTGGCCATTATCCATCTTTATTTGTTTAGGTCGACAGTTAAAAATAATACTAATACATAATTCCAAATACTCCAAACTACGATTAAAATAACATTTCAATAATTTGTCTAAAGTATTGATAGACATAAATAATAGGTCTAGGGATATAAGATCTATATTT
>NC_031498.1:2263542-2264621 GCF_000237925.1 Schistosoma mansoni | reverse complement strand
CACCCCATTGCACAAGCAAGTGGGTATCAGGACTCAAAAGCTGAGTGGATAACACGATGGCGTTTGAAGCTAAAGGTACTGGGTTCGAGTCCCAGAGTGAACATCAACTCAGATGCAGGTACATCCAGCTGATGAGTCCCAAATAGGACGAAATGCGTGTCCTGGATTCCACTGTTAGTCACTATCGATCTTTCATTACGACATTTTATAGTGATTTTCATAATTCTTAAAAGCAATAAAGCTTCTGAACATTATCGTTGTATATATTTCTAGCCGATTAAGTTATTGTTTGTGCTTATCTTTCAAAATAGTGGTACTAATGGAGAAAATATTACAAAAACAATACATAAATACATACTCACATTCACTCTTTATGTCCAATCTTATCTACATGTGTGACCTTGACTTCCAAATATATCTATTAAGTGATTATATTATTTACGTCCTATCAGTAAGAAAGAAAAAAAATAGTCGTCGCCTGTTTTTATTTGTCAATTGATATCAGGCGATATACCGCTTTCTCGTTAAATATAAATCAATTCCTTTGTTTTTTTATGTTCTTCCCTTTATGATTTTTACGTTTTCATCCTCATTTTTTTGATTGTACCGGATGTTTATCTGACAATAATTTATCATATGAGTATAGTGTATGTTTCGAAAATTTGAAAAATCAAATCTAAAAGCTCCAGTTTTCAGAAGAAGACGAAGAAGGAAATCCTTCCAAACACTTAAATTCATATTTCATATATTTAGTTTTTTCATTCGTATTCAATGTTGAGCACAAGAAAGAGAGTATATTCAACTAATCTCTTAACAATAATCGATGTCATTATATTGGCTGTAATGTTCACTATATCTTAATCATAACGGAATAGGAACGTAAAGTAGATAGTAATCAAGTGAATAGCCCATTGGATTGCTTAATGCAATCAATAAAATTCATTATTCTCCATAACCCTATACTGATAAGTTAAAAGCACTTTGTGTTCAGCGTAAAATGGTGACTAAGTCTGCTTTTTGATTTTTTATAAGGTCAGTGTTTATTGTTTAATATTCCACATTGATACAAGATAAAAAGG
>NC_031498.1:2253247-2263342 GCF_000237925.1 Schistosoma mansoni | reverse complement strand
TCCCGCCTCGCGAGATTCGAACTTAGGACTTAGCAGCTTCGCGCCGGAGCACTTAACCGATATATGTCTATGTTTTTGCGTATAAATCTGGCATATTCTATTACTTAACCTTAAATGATAACAAGTAAACAATGTTACTTTTACACACAAAAAATAAGTTTACAAACTATTGTGATATGGTGATCTGTAATTGTACTGACCCAATTATTTCATCATTCATTAAAAATCATAATTATCGTCTTATTTTCTCGTTGACTTTCCAAAGATGTATACAAAGCAAATTGTTTTAGTTTAAATGACTTTTTAATTAATTATTTGGGTAAAAGGAACTTTGAAACAAAAAAAGGAGAAAAAATTATAGGAGAACATATTCATTAAATACAAAAGCAGAAAATGTTGACTGTAAAAATACAAAAGAAATTTGTTCATTGATTCTTGAAAAAAAAACATTTACTTTACTCTATTTAGATTTCAATTTTGAGATTGTATATCGTATATACTGTGATTAAATGAAGACTGATAGATCATGGGTTCGAATCTCGCGAAACGGAATCGTAGATGCGCACTGATGAGGAGTCACACAATGGACAAAACGGTCATCCAGTGCTTCCAGGTTTTCCATGGTAGTCTAACTTCAATTGACTCATGAATTCAACTATAAAATGAAGGATTGTTTGACATAAGAATATAATGAGATCCCATCTTTTTCCTAGTTTATAGCTCTCATGAATTCTAGAATTCTGAAATCACATATAGTTAGTCGCGGGATTATATTATACATATTTGAATAAAATATCAGATATGTATATTGTTCCTGGTAGTTAGCTAGCAGTCATTAATTAACATTGTCATGCCACATTACTTACTTATTTACTTAAACCTGTTACCCGTCGTTGAGAAGCATAGGTTGCCCACCAGAATTCTCCATCTGACTCTTTCCTACGTAATTCTTTCCGGGTTTTTCCAGTTGTTATTCATCCTTTAGATGTCTGTTTCCATTTACCGGTTCAATATCTTCCCTGATCTTTTTTCCCCTTTTCCCTTAGGGATTCGGAGTTAGTGCTTGCTTCATTATGTAGTTCGATGATTTCTTCAATGTATTTCCGATCCACATATACCATTTTTCCCTAATTTCCTCTTCAACTGGAGGTTGGTTTGTTCACTACCATATTAGGTTGATGATATATTAATTTGAAAATAACGCAGTGATTCTTTTATATACAACCCCCTTATGGCTTGAATTCGCTGACTGCTTGTAATGGGTATTATAATAACTTATCCTAAAGTAACTAATATGTTGCTTCTTTATTAAAAAAAATTAATCACTTTACTTACTGGAAAATGTTATTTGAAATAAATGTACAATAGACAGCAATTATTGATTATTGAACACCTAGTGTTACTTCTCAATGTAACTTCACAATGCACTTGATTTCATCATTACGTTTAATATTTAGATGTCAGTAGTAGATGTAGAGAAAATTCAGTTCATATCCAAATAAATCAGACAGCTCATACTAATCCAAACAAATAAAATTTATGAAAGTTTATTTCACTTTCATTTATGAATTCCCCTACGAGTTTCATTTTGCATCGATTATGCACGCGTCCTAATGAAAACCTAAAAATTAGTTTTAAATGATCATGTCAGTGGTAAAAATCTCTAAACTGACTTCATTCAGTTTTAATGTACACTCGTGGATTGTTGATATCTTTGAATTTGATGACGGTAAAAGGGTAAAGTAATAGTCTTTTTACTTAATTAACCGGTAGATTTCCAAATCCTACGTACTGCATCAAAGTTGCCGTTTTTTGAAAATCTTTTCTACCAAAATCATGTGTAAACAAGAGATCATCTGACATTGTTTTTTGAGACATGTAACCCCTTTGGATAATTCGTCAGTTTTCGATCGAAAATTGCATGAAAATGCCTTTCGAAAATTTGACTAGGGTACCGTTCAGATATTTTTTGGGAACAGTAAATTCCAAACCTTACTAACAATGAATCCCGAATAATTACGTGATTAATGTTGATGTTTACTGAAATACTATTAGAACATCTAAGACGAACCATGGTTTTTCAATTATTGAGATGCAAATGTTATTATGATGGAGAAAATAATTAACATGTAGACCACTTTTAACATAATTTGTTAAAAACTTTTTCAAACTGGTTTTTACTCATCCAAACCCTATTCATATCATGTCTAGATAAGAATCTTTGTACATTATTTTGTCTAAATGCACTATAATTTTTTTTGGTAATAAACTACTTTTCAAATACATCGTGATCACTTGACCTCACTTAAAAAATTATGTTGACGTTATATTTAATTATTTTCTTGCTTTTAATAATCTGTCAAACAGGGTTTCAAGGGACTAAGCCTACCAGTAGTCAAACAGTTATCCCAGAGGTAATTATGTGTTTATCAAAACAAGATTTCTAATACACTTCAACCTGGATAACCCTAATATACTAGCTACAGTAACTAACTTCGTAAGCGCTACATGAATAAATTCTACAAGGCCGTGACTAGCGTAGTCCAATCTACGTCGAGTGTGAGACAGTTATTTACCCCAGGCAATGAATGAAGAGTTGAGTGAAATCATAAATTGACTGAAATCAGGCATCGTTGGGTTTCGGCTTGGTGGTCTAAGGGTTAAGAGTTTGTACGCGAGATGAAAGGTCCTGGGTTCAATTCCCATGTAAGGAACCGTAGGTGTGCATATTTGAGGAGCCACGTACTAGGGCGAAAAGCTCATCTAGGACTTCCAGGTTTTCGATGACGGTCTAGCCTAGATTGACTAGTGATTTCAACTGTGAAAATTCTACAAATATATTATGCCATAATACGGAACACGAATTGTGGTTTTTTCTAGAACTGTATATGTACATATAGATTTTGCTACTAAATCGCAATGCCAAAAAGTTAACTTACAGTTTATACGCAAAAAAACACTAACCTAAAAATAGAGACTAGTTAGAATTTGTTCTTTATTTTAACTAAAAATTGTTATAACTTTTTTTACCGGCTGCTTCATACGCACACAGCTACCTAAAACACATGCACAAATGTTATCTTGAATCGGATTTCTATATGATACGCATTCCTAATAAAACGTAATGTCTAATGATTTATACCTCATTTCATGAAAGATTGAATTGATACAAATAATTGCATTTAAACAAAATTTGTATTATGGTAAAAAAAAAGACAGTTGTTATGTTTGCGCTATCCATTAGTTGATGCATTCTTCAATTAGATAATGACACAAATTGAAAGAAAGATTACATTCCATTATGGTTATTTAAATGACTAGTTTAAAGTAAATGAATACAAGAATGGGATCTGAAATATTTGTTTTTTATACCGTACAGTTATTGTGTTTAACAGTGACATCTATGTCGTACATTCGCAAAATAACTGGTCTTTTATACATGTCTAACATTAATATTAACTTTGTTATAAGCAAAATCAACCATTCATCTTTATTTGGAATGTAGAAGAATATCAACAATGAATCATCAAATTTCATAGAAGCCAAAAAATTTACAAGACTTGGTAATTATTACCGAAATGTCCCTTAGATATTGTTGAGCTTCGATATCTATGAAATTCAGTATTAAGTATTAATATAAATAAATGATGTATATATTACGTCTCAAACATACTATCTACATACCACCAGTTTTGAAACTTATGTACCACCTTTTGTTTAATTAGATATCATTAAAAATACTTTTCTTGAAAATGATGAAAACACGAATAATCTATCACCTAAGATAATAAAATCCATCTTATAATGTTTCCTATTTGATTACCCAATAGTTAATATCAGTATTTTGATTGTAAAGATTTTGTTTTGACAAATATTACTCGAACTATAACACAATTTAAATTCATTTGATGTTATTTACTTATATCCTCCCATTGTTATTTAGGACTGCAATTGATCAGTTACTTGTTGGCATATGTGCATTCTGTGTAGACTGCTTCGATGTTGCCTTAGGTCACATGCTGTATAAGCAAAGATGGATAGTGGCTAGCAATGTAAAGAAGGAAACGCGTTTCGCCCTATTTGGGACTCGTCAGATGGGTGTACCTGCATCCCGCAGCTGATGTTCACTCCAAGACTCGAACCCAGTACCGTTTGCTTCAAGTTTCTACATAAATGATACCAATCTTAGCATTCAGAAGCATGTAAACATGAATAAGCCTTTTAAATTCATAACTTCACTTTCTACACACTTATTGCTTAAATCATATAGAACTAATTATTAAGAAAGTTTGTCTATATCTTTTTATTTATCACATGATGGCTTGGAAATGAAGCAAACAAACTATCATTTGCAGAACATATATGTTCATATTGTTTATCAATACTGAAACTTATTTTCATATTATCTATACCACCCTAAATAAATATGATCTAGGATTGGAAACAAATCTTGTACTATCAGTATGTTTCATTAGAAATCACAAGTAAATTTGTATCTAAGATCAAATTATCTATTTAATAGTTCGTTGTGAATATTTCTATTAAATTATTGTTATTTGAAATGTGAAACACTTTTCATGCCCTGAAAATAACTTTTTTCTCCCTATAATAGAAAATAACCTTAGTGTCAAGGTTAAATTCCAACGTGTAAATATTATTGAATGAAATATAGATAAGTAGCACACTGTTCATTCAGTGTGCCCAGAAGAACTTCGATTTGGCATTTACACACACGTGCATAGATTTATGGGTCATTTAGTGTAGACCAATGTATACTAATCATCTGTGTTAAAAATAAGCATCACGTGTCAGCTTACTAAGTTTGTATTTCAGCATAACCGGTATTTTTACAGTTAATTGTGCATGAATGGCTAGTAATGAATTGCCCAATACAAAATATGATTATAATTATTGTAGACACAAGCATAAACTAGGGGTACATCCATGTATGTATATATGATACCAAGTATAAGGTAAATGTTAATTACCGGTCTGTACCTTTTGAAAAAGCTGTTCAGTTTATTGTTTTAAAAATCAGAAATAAATGGATTACAAACAACGGTATTAGGAGTTAATACAAATATAAACACTGGTCAGTTAATACTAATTAGGTGAGTATCTTACAAAAATTTTCGAGTTATTAGTTCTTATAGCTTGTTGTCATGTTACACAAATTTTTGTGGAACAATAGAGTAATAACCAGTATATGTTCATAATGATAACGCTAATAATTTCGGCCTATCTGTAGGAACTTAAGATGTTGAATTAAATTTTAGACATTTTGAATTATGATATGACTAGACATAGTTCCGTAGTTCTTATGAATAAGAACCTATTCCTATGGTCATCTATTAACGTACATGACCCTCTTAACTTTATGTGATTATACACTGTTTTGAGAAGCAGTAGAAACGAAGTAGCGAAACCAATCTATGGGAAACGAAAGTGATTTAGTAAAAGTAATCATCAGAGAGCCTGTTTTTACAATTATCTTTATAAATCAAACATTCGATCTCATAGTGTTTGATGATTGCCATTTTGATATGAGGCGAACTATAGAATTTTATGAATTTCCCTAAAACATATAGTATCGCTTTTAATGACCTTGGCATGTTTATGTGAATAAATATTTGTCAAAAACATTGGAATATTTTATGTAATGAAAAAAGATTAAATAGCGGAATATTCATTTGTTTAGTTTTATTTCTAAAAACAAATAACTGATTTGGTAATTAATGGAAGTTTTACAACGTTGATACAATTAAACAAAGATGAATAGTGGCTAGCAGTGGAATCCAGGTCATACATTTTGTCCTATTCGGGACTCATCAGCTGAATGTGCCTGCATCCCACAGTTGATGTTCAATTCGGTACTCGAACCCGGCACCGTTCACTCCAAACGCCATCACGTTGTCCATTTAGCTACTGATACGATTACTTTTATTTAAATAGTTTTTTGTATCTAGGAAACTATCGTTTTTCTAATTGATAAACCATATACTTTTGTATCAGAAAAACAAAAGTGCTACTTGATCTTTTGTGAAGTTCGATAGCCAGAATATCCATTGTTAAGTATTCGATTAATAGTAGCTAGACAACCATCTGACTGAAGCATTCGATTTACTCTGTGATCAGTGCCGTCAAGCTGTCAGAGATTTTCAGTTCCAACCTTACAAAATAATATTACATTAGTTAAAAACTCACATTCTGACTAATACTTCACTTTGACCTATATATGAGTCTCGATACAGAAACTATTGTGTGACAAATCCATACGAAAGTCTGATACAAAGTGCACAGAAGCGAACGTAAAACACAAAGACAATTTTTGTCAGTAGTGAAGAAGATAACTATAGTACCGTTTTATTGGGTTGAATGCAGATCTTAAATAAATGGTACGTGTTAAATTATTGTTGTGAATAACATATAAAGTTCTTGATTTCGAAATTGGTTGTTACTTGTAGTTTTCTGCACGAAATCTCCTTTGGTATGGCTAGATGTTCACATAATTATTGGCGTTGTCATCTAAAACGCCGCACTGTACAACATTGTTTTAACAATTCCACTACCTAGTAACCGTTAAATTTTTAAATCTTTTAAATTTAATCTCTATTATAAACAGCTGATATGTTATTACTCCGTAATAAGAGAAGAATTTCTGTTTAAGTTATCCAGCTACCCACTTATGTTTTGATTTAAAAGAAACGGTTTTAAAAGCGACATTTTGTTACTTTTTTGTCATTTAAGTACCAAATAATAAAAAGAGATAAGAATGAACACAACAATAAATGGAGCCTTTTTATAAAGCCAAGTGACAGTTTCTTCGTCAGTTGTACAACACATTGTAGAATTTTTGATAAAATTTAAGTGATAGAAATTAGCGGTTGTCATTATTTAAGCGACAAAAATGAAAACTAATTACATTGACGTTAATCTTTATCATCCCTCCAAACAATATTTTCTTAGTCTACTAATACTTATTTTACTCTGTTTAAATGTTTATCTATGCCATTTTTAACCATTCACTGCTTTTATCTCGTTGAAGAGCATGACATTCTTAATAGATATTCTTCTATGTAAATAATTCAGCGGTACATAATCTACAAATCAGGTTATCATTTTACAGGGTAAAACTGCATAGACCAGTTTTCATTTATAATTTTTAAACTCTTACTTAGTGAATAAAAGCAGTAAAAATCAATGTACATAAATGAACGTAAATCATTTTCAGAAGAGAGTTTTGTGAAGATTTTATTATTTCGATAGTTAAATTCATGAAGCAATTGAAACTAGACCACCATAGAAAACCTGAAAGTACTGGACGGCCGTTTCGTTCTAATATGGGACTCTTCAGCGCACTGCTGGGGAGAATCTCAATATAATGTAATACATTATTATCATAAATTTAAGAACCTTTCATTAAACTACTTTTAGTTAAGAATTCATAACTTTCTGCAAGTCTACCAATGATGCTTGATCCGACATTGAATATCTGTAGGCTATACAAAAAGACGAAGTTTGTAAATTGATTTACAGAGATCTGTCATATAAATATTTCTGCTTGTCAGTATAATCAAACACTTGATCAACTCTTATACAGCAATGTTGTACAATCTCAAGAATTACTATACCTAAGTATCGTGAATTTCTTTAAATTAAACTCATTCTTATCTTGATGATTTGTTGTACACTTTGAAATCATAATTTCACTCATTTCAAATAACAATCTACACAAATATATGCAGTGCCGATCCACTCAATGGAAAGGAAATTTCTTAACAATCCTAAAGATTGAACTTTTATTCAACACTGAAAGAGGATAGTTATCCTCACTTATTATTAATCAATATTTTTCAAAACTTGTACTTCTGTTTAACAGTGAATTTATTCTGACCGGGAGATATTTCTTTTGAAGATAAAGTTAGCTAGCTCGATTAATTTTTTATCAAACTGACCATAAAACACTGTGTTATGGATCTTTTTAAGTAACGTTGTTAAGTTAATTTGGTAACTACCTAGACTGTTTTTGTAAACTTTAAGTCAGTATTTTGGCAAAAGGGGAAACATTTTGTTGAGATTTAATGATCTATGTATGTCTATTTATAGATATAGATGAATAATCTTCTTTGGCTGCTTAGAAATTGCCAGAACTTACAGTTACAATAAAACAAAATGGTTTATGATTTGTTTGTTTGTTTTTTTATCATTGAACTAGTATTCATCTCTCTGGATATTATTATTATTAGTTACAAGGGGAAAACGAATAAACGGAATACTTTTTTATATATATAATTAATAGTACGGATTTGTGGTAAACAAAAGTAAATCATTATACAAACAACAAAAATGTAATTTTTATTGGATTCTAGCCAACAACAAAAAGGAAATGTTAACACCGTTTTTTTTCTTTGTAGAGTTAATCAATTTCTTCAGTAGCTTTTAAATAAGGGTAAAAGAGTGAATATTTAACTTGTGAATTTCTTGAGTTTAAATAGTTTACACTAGATAGTTTTTGTATACTGTTGTACTACGACAAATTAGGTTTCATAGTTTTACCTATTTAATTTAAAACACTTGAAAATGAACATGTTTACTTATGATGATCGTTTGACCGTTATTAATCCTTATATTTGCGAACTAAAATTATATAAAGATGGTTTTCATAGTGAAATGTTAGATGGATGACTACTGTAAACATCTCAGTGTTGATTGTTTCATTTAAGTCAAAAATACTTTGGTTATATAAAAATAAGATTCCATGGTATGTTTTGTTTCCTAAAGCTCTATGTGGAACAACAGATAACTTAAAGAGTAAATAAATATTTTACATTGTTATAACTGGTACCGGGAATTGTTATTATCTTCTACCCGCCTATTAGAGAGCAGTGATTTATCGATTGGACCAATGATACACAAAACCCACACGAGCAGTCTAGAGTATTTATCGACTCTGCTTTCTGCCTAGCCCAGCCAGTAAAGTCCAGAACACCAATAACAGCCTCTGTAATATGAATCATTATTTTCAAACACGCTGGGTTTATATACCGAACAAAAACAGACCACATATAACATACATGACTTTAACTCAAGTTTCATTTGTTTATACAAATTCACTATTTGAAATTATTTCTACAAATATACATCTGAAATATGTTTGATATAAATACGAGTAGCTTGCTTATCATTATGAATAAAGAATATTGAAACTATGAATAATGTTCAAACCAAGATTTTAACCAAAGATACATATACATATCAGTTCCAAAACTGTATTAAATAGTTGACTAGACATTTGTAACCCAGTTTTTACATTTTTCTTTGTCTCAACAATTATAGAATGATCCAGATTTTAATTTAATTAATAAGAACTATCTTCAAGTTCTTGGATAGATTATGCCCTATGAATTTCATCATACCTGAGGCATACACTATCTAGAAAAACTTACATTAGCGCCGATTATTTCATCACATCACTTACATCTATAACAGTGATGATTTCAACTCAAAGGCTAGAAGTTTTTATTACGTTAAAGATTCTAGAAACAAATTCTTGTCAACATTAAATTATTCTGTACAATATAAAGTATTGCAGTTGTTAGAAAAAATCACATCTGATCACAGTTGTCCAGGGTAAATCAAAATGCTATAGTACTTAATTTGTTTTGTCCATTTACTGCTTGAAAATTATAAACTATATCTGTCTTGATTTGCCTGTATTTCTTTATTAACTGATACCATTATTAATATTTTATACTGTTTTCCAAACTAGATACACATGTTAGACAATCCTTGTTATTATAAAATGCTTTTAAATTAACTTTATTAATTTATATTGTAAAAATGGAGTGCAGTAAATCAAATGATATGACTTCACATATACAATATATACAATTTTAGTGTTATATTTATGTGTATGCAACCTGTTTGTACTATGTTCTTGAGACTAATTATATGTTATAGAAGGGGTTTTGTGGAGATTTAGTATTTATTATAGTTGAAAGCATGAGTCAATTGAAGCTAGACCTCCATCGAAAACCTGGAAACATTGGACGGCCGTTTCGTCCCATTATGGGACTCCTCAGCAGTGCGCATCCA